>NW_003307613.1:180804-181462 GCF_000143455.1 Volvox carteri f. nagariensis
GCACCCGCCCCCCGCGCTGTGCTTCGGCCCTGGGCCCCCGGCTTTTCAGCCCACAGTGTAATCAACGTCATACATACATACATACATACATACATACATACATACATACATACATACATACATACATACATACATACATACATACATACATACATACATACATACATACATACATACATACATACATACATACATACATACATACATACATACATACATACATACATACATACATACATACATACATACATACATACATACATACATACATACAGCCGCGGCCACTTTCGCACCACCATTGTACGGCATGGTCTTGGACTTTTCTCCCCGCAGGCAACGGCCAGAGCGACCGGCCTCGATTGTTCGTACGTTCTCGCTGGTGGACCATAGACGATTACGTCACCAAAGACGTACCGACCGTACTGCAGTACGTACGGCAGATGTCTGGCGCTGCTCGGGTCCACATGGTTGGTCACTCCATGGGGGGAATGATCCTGACCCGGCTGCTCGCGCTGGGGGGGGAGGTGGCGGATGCGGTGGCGAGCGCCACGGTAGTGGGGTCGGGATGCTTCCTGAGAGGTGCGTGTGCGTGTGTGTGTATGTGTATGTATGTGTGTCTATGCGTGTAGATGTGTATATATACATGCGAATATGGGTT
>NW_003307613.1:181512-335662 GCF_000143455.1 Volvox carteri f. nagariensis
GGGGAGGAGCGAAGGTAGTTCAGGGGGAGGGCGGGAAAGCGACGTCAGTGGGGAGGGCATCGGTGGCCCCCGGGTAGGCCCTGATGGGAACCCCTGACATCAGGTGATATGCCGTGTAATACCGTGTAGTAACGGACTGGTACAGTGAAATGCCGTACAATGCCGTGCAGTACAGTGCTAAAAAAGAGCGATGTACGGCTGACCCTGTCCTTGGTCGTCCGCCAGCAGCACCACCCCAATGTACTTGACCATCACCACGAGGGTCAGTGTCCAGAAGATCAAGCTGGCGCCGCCCAGCACGTCGGCCTTTGAAAGGGGGGGAAAGAGCGGGGAACAGGAACGAAGGACGAAGGACGGAGCTTTCAATTCACTGAGGTGAGGGGGGAAAAGAAGTCCAAATGGCCACTTCGCGGTACCGATGTTCCCAAATGCAGATCCCCGGGGTGCGGGAAAACACACACGCACACACACATACACACACACACACGCACACACACGCGCACACACACACACATACACCTCCCTTCCTCCCTTCAGTCCTCACGTCCCTACATGCAGTCGACATCGGATCCTCCTCCCCTTCCCTCCCCTCACCTTCCGAGGCTGGCTGCCTGGAAGAAGGTCCGCGAAGATGCTGTTGTACACGTAGAGTGGCGAGGTGGCGATGTCGCCAAAAATGACCCCGATACTTGACCAGGACAGGAGTAGGAAGTTTGACCAGGATATCTGGCAGCATGTCGTGGGTTGCCAGGGGTTATGCGCCCCGGGTGGGGAGGGGGGAGGAGGGCGGCGCAGAGGCGGAAGGAGGGCGGGGAGCAGCAAGAAGGGAGGGTGAGAAGGTAAAAGGGAGTGTGAGTAAAAATCGGTGATTATTTCGTCTGATTGGAAAAGGTAAAGCGATTTTAGGCAGGCTTGAGATGGATCCGGCTAGGAGATCCGATGCTTCCGAACCGCGTCCTCTCCCGCGCCGCCCTGGCAGGGCTGGTTCCAATGGTGGAATTACAGCGGATGGGGAAAAAATAAATTCAGCACAATTTTATCCAGCTGAAATCTCGGGATGAATTTCGGATGCTGGATGAGGCCGCGGGGCTTTGCCCTGTCCCGGTCAGTTTGCGGCGAAAGCATTGTAAGCGCATGAATTGTAAGAAACACGCTGACCCAGCAACCTCCACTCGCCTTGCCATGTCCATGACTATGCAGATCATCACCCTCCAATTGGTTTGTTTCGCCTTTCAAATCGCCGCTAAAGCTCGCTTGCGGTCCTTGCCGTGTCTCCAGGCTTGCGCGAGCTGTTCGGGTTACCGACATCCTGAGAGCTCTATCTACCTTCGGCGCCAACCGCGATGCACAAACCTTTTGAAAGGATGCCCTTAATAAAAAGTGGTTTGCGCTAGCCGGCGTGACCCGGTGACCATGACGATATAGACATAACGGTTGACAGAGAGAGTGAACACGCCGTGACCCAGCCAAGCAGCCAGCTTTTTCTATGGTGAAATTACGCGTTTGATGATGATAGATTGCCACACATCAGAGCGCGCCAGGGAAATGCGATATCAGGTTTTAGTTCGTTGACATTTCGTATAACTAAGCTGCCTTGGCCTTCGCCAACTTCCACATTCCAGCACGTTCTCGGCTCCGCCGCGATTTTGACGCCCGTCCTTTGGGGTACTTTGGACAAAGCTACAATTTTGTTTTGTTTAGACCGATGGACCAACGCAAGAAGACCAATAAGTCGCATAGGGATTTTCATATATGGACCTCAAGCCTCCTCGAGCCTCCTCGAGCCAGAGCCACGACAAGATTTGCAGGCTGTGCAACCGTAACAGTATCAAGCGGAACCTTAATTTATCTGGAACATTCAATCTTAGAGAATTTTGGTAACATGCAAATCAGGTTGCGCCTTCTTGCCAGTGCACACGGACAGCTCACGCGCGCATTCCACAGGTTGCCAGCCCCCAACCCCCAACCCCACCGAACGCACATGCCATATAGGGTGGCATGCATGCGGTGTCCGGTAGCTACCGGTTATGTAAACATGTACGTATGTACGTATGTATACTACGGCACACACTTCTTCCCCCGGGACCGCACCTTCCAGGATTCCCCTCAGCCAGAGGGCTGCGCGAAGCGCAAACCCTACTCCAATTCCTGGCACTGCTCTTTGCCACTTGTTTAATTACAAAGTTGTCGATCTTACATGGCCCAGACGCGCCGACAGGAAGAAAAAATAACTTGGATCAATGAAAAACTGCTGTCGTACAGGCACCTTACGGTGCTTTAAGAGACACGCCATTCAACGTCCCCGCAACCCAAAACACCCTGAACCCCATCCGCCCCGCCGCACTAATGTGGACACAGGACCTCCTCCTCCTCCTCCTCCTCTATTCCGGGGGATTGCCTGGGTTTATCCTTTCCTCTGACCCGGGAAGGAAGGACAAACCCGAACCTGCTGTCGATGGCTGTGTGCTTGTGAGTGCGCATGTGTGTATGTGTGTATGTGTGTACGTGTGTACGTGTGTGCGTGTGAGAGAGAAATACATATCATCACAATTCCAGCCGGTAGGACAGAAGCCGCCGTTGCGTCACCACCACTACAAAAACCATTGGGTGGGGATTATCGACTGCGGCAACGTCGTTGGCGCTGGCGCTGGCGGATCCCTCCTCCTCCACCTCAACCAGCCTCGCCCCCAGCACCGTCTCACCGTCCTCCAACTGCAAATCCACCACCTGCTGCTTGCCGTACTCCTCCTGCGTCGAGGTACTGCCGTACATGTACATAAAGCACTGGCTCTCCACGAGTACGGCCGCCAGGGGTGTCGTACTGGTGCCGCAGACGCCGGCTAAGCTCGTGTTGCTGCCTGAGTCGATAGCTCCTGTACTTGAGAGCAGCAGGTGGCGTTTGAAAGTCTTACCGGCCGCAACGTAGGCGAGTGCGGGGATGCTGACGACGTGGCGAACCTGGGGCCCAGAAAAGCAGCACCAGCACCAGCACCAGCACCAGCACCAGCATCATTAGCAGGGGTAGGAAGCACCAGCACCCACCAGGAGACAGCCACAGATCATCATCATCATCAGCAGCAGCAGCGGTGGCAGTAGGAGGGGATTCAGAATCAGGGTCGGTGTCAGCAGTGGGGCTTGCAGCGTGTCAAAACACACACGCATACGCACGCGCATACGCGCGAGATATCTCTCTGTTTACATCGGAGACACTGCACACATGCATATGTGTGACGGGGGCCGCTGACCCCCTCTTTCCCCCCTCCCCTGAAATACCCTACTCTCGGTGTGTTCTCTAATTTTACCCCCACATCACTACTCCCAAGTATTTAGACCCACATCACTACTCCCAAGTATTTAGACCCACATCACTACTCCCAAGTATTTAGACCCAGCAGGACCAAACGGAACACCCCAGTGGACCCCCCCCCCACACACACACACACGCTGTTAGCCGTCCCCGACCACCGCCACCTTCCCTAGCCCCACCGCCTCCACTGCAGACGTCCGGTAGCTGCTGACCTCCCCACTGCCACATCCCAGGCATCGACCAACGGTTCATCGGTCAATGCCTCAATGCCACGTGTGTGTGTGTGTGTGTGTGTGTGTGAGAGACCAGGTGCCCCCCTAACGACCCAACTGCGCCCTCACTGCGTACCGGACCCTCACGACCCCCTTCTGCAGCCCCCTGCACACCTGCACGGCTTCCGGCAACTGCCCCTCCCCGTTACCCCCTCGCTCCCCCACGGCCCCGCTGGGCCCCGCACTCCGCCCGGCGCCAGAGCAGTCCACTCGCAGTACGGCACAGTCCACGTCATCTGTAACGCCCAGCAGCAGCAGTGGCGGCTGTGTCTGAGGGTGTTGGGCGGCCTGGTGATGCGCCTGCTGCTGGTGGTGGTGTTGACATGTCCGTACGGGCCCTTCGGCCGTCAGCAGGCGGTGGGCCCCGCAGCTGAGCCGCCAAACGGGCGCCAGGGGCTGCGGAGGAGAGAGGGCCGACGGTTGAGGTTTGGTTCAGCGCGTACCGCCAAAACAAAAACTCAAAGAAAAGGAAACAACTGCTACACGCGTCCAAATGCGTCCAAATGCATCCAAATGGCAAAAACGCGCTGGGGCCAGCCAAGCAGTGCGATGAGGCGGGGCCAGCCAAGCAATTCTCACGCGATTCACCATTACGTGGCCGTTACCCGGCGTTACCGCCGGAACTGCGCGACAAACCGATTCCGGTTTGCGCCTGTGCTTATATTGCGTGCGTGTGCGTGTGTGTGGGGGGGGGGCCGTGGATTATATGCTGCAAGAGAGCATGGAATAAACTGCCGGCGCCCAAAGTTTAAACCTGCTGGAGGGGTGTTGGGGAGGGGAGGGGAGGGGCGGTGTTTGCCACGCGCACCTTGTCAATACGCTGCCCCCGGCCTACAGCACCGGCTTGTCCTCCCGCGGCTCCACCGCCGCTGCCGCCGCTCCGAAACCTCCACGCCGCCAGGTCCATGGTGGGCTCATGCCCCATGGCCCCCACCCCGTCCAGCCCGCTCTCCTTGTAGATGTCCGCCCACTGCGCCCCCCACTGCGCCCCCTCCCGCTCCTCACTGGTCATGTGGGCCAGTCGTGCAGCTGCCGCCTCCAAGGTCCGCGGATCCACGTCGTCGTCGTCGTCGCCTTCATCGTCCATTGGGTCGCCACCGCCACCGCCACCGCACGCACTGTCGGCCCCACCTGACGGCATGGTGATGTCCATGGTTGCTGCGCCGGTTGCCATACGGGTGTGTGTTTCATAAGGTTGGATGCTCAGGTCCAGTAGCAGGAGCAGTAGCAGGAGCAGTAGCAGGAGAAAGGAGCAGCCGCGGATGGCCGGGAAAGGGATTACATGCAGCTGCCAATAGAACAACTGCCGGCCCGCACACCCTCCAAGGACCAGGGAGGGCCACAGACGGGCGGGGAGGGGGTGCGCCATGGTGGCGGTGGCATTGGTGGTCCTCGCGCAGTGGAGCTGTAAGAAGCAGGAGCGGTGGACCCGGGCTAAAGCATTTGGAAACCGTCAACTGGATCCAATAGTAACTGCAAAATATTTGTACAGAAAAATACATTTCTGAAAAAAACTAATTTCCCGACATTTCTGTAAGAGGATGCACATGGTGATGACGGTCCTCCTCACCGTCCACACCGTCATCTTCCTCAAGTCCCGCGGTACTGGGATCGAAGCCCAGCACCAGCATCCAATGGCGGTCCCCACTTCCGCTCACTTTACAGTCGCAACCCGCAGCACCACCGACCGGCTGTTCGAAAAACTCCGGCTGCTCCTGCTCCCCTGGGTGCGGGTGCGGGTGTGGTTGCCTCACCACCCGCGCCACGAAGGGCGGCAACTTGGTTCGCTGGGCGGGAGGGAGTTGACAAAGAACATACCAAGAGAAAGCGTCAGGTGTGGGTCTGTGTCTGTGCCTGTGTGTGTGTATGCGTGTTTGTGTCTGTGTATGTAAGGGGGTCATAAAGAAGGGTGAGGGACGGGTCGGTAGGAGGCAGCGGTATCCGCGAGGGGGAGGCCTTGCAACTGCGTTGTTCTTCGGGGATATCTTCCGGGGGTCATCATCCCGCTGGGTAATGTCTGTTCTGTGCGTCTGTCCGTCTGTCCGGGAGCTGTCGTTCCCTAAACGCCAGAACCCCTCCCCCTCCTTTCCCCTCCACCCCCACCCGCCCGCACACACACGTACGTACCAGGAGCAGCTGTACATCCACCGTGCTCAGATGCAGGTTGTCGCTGTTGGGGCGTGGAGGCCCCGACACCCCGGGTGCCCCTCCCCCTCCAGGAGGCTGCTGCTGCTGCTGCTGCTGCTGCCGCTCCCACACGGGCCGGAGCGCGACCGCGAAGACCTCACAGCAGGCGGCCAGGTGGGGGCCCTTGCTGCGCATCGCCCACACCACCGCCGTGATGTCGCCTGGGGGACAGTCGGCGAAGGCGGCGGAACAGGGGATGAACCGGGGTGATGCGAGACGCAAAGGGTCCGCCACGGCGGTTGTTGGACCCGTGTTGTTGGTCCTAAGCACCACCAACTGCTGGGAGTGGAGTCGGGAGGAAGGGAGTCCGGAAACCAAAGCGCACACATAGCGACTAAGAAACCCTAAGATGGAAGCTATGATACAACTGAGATCCGAGGCTTGGACTCCTCAGCGGTCCGCTTTCAAGAACGCATCGAGCTCAACTCCCACCCGTAACGAAAAAAACCGTGAATTCGTTAATTCCGTTGCCAAGTTCCAACCGACGACCTGAGAGATATGCATGGTAATTCTAATCCGTCCAGGGAGCGCCCCATTACGACGGACATACATGCAGGCATACATGCCCATTGCATCCGGCACCTACCGTTATCCGCCGCGAACGCCGCCTCGAGGATGAGCGGCCGTACACCGGTCAACGGCAGACGTGGTTGCAAGGGATATACTGGATTACTGTACGACACATGGTTGCCCAGGCGCCGCATGAGAACGATATCCCCATGTCCACGGGATAGCAGGAGTTGCTGCTGGGGTGGTGGGGAAGGCGGTGGTGGCGGCAGGGGGGAGGTGCCCATCGGGTGCTCTGAGCACGCTGTCAGGGCCGAGGTAAGAGGAGCAGCGCCTGGCGGCTGCGGGGCCTCCGCCACCACCGCCAGACTGCAATCTACCACTGCCTCAACCGCACCGCCCGCGGTCTCCTCCCCGGCTTCTGCTCCAAGTTCTGCCGTGCAGCACAAGACACGGGGCAACCGGAGCAGGTCGCGTATATATTCAATTCTGAGGGGGAGACTGCGGCACATGCTTGAAGTAGGGGTTGCACGGCCTCAAAGGACCGGTGTGCAATCTCGAGTTTTGCGAGCTTGCCTGCAACTTGAGATGCAAGGAATCCTGGATCAGATGCTGGGACCGCCAGCAACTCATAGACGAAATAGCCAGGTCTGTATTCGGACTGCGTGAATACAAAAAGCCTGCCTTCGCTTAGCAGCAGATGGTTCCGAAGTACGAACGCGCGAGTGTGCAGGAAGTCCAGAGCTGTCGTAGCTGTGGCCGATGCATGTCCTGTGACATAGAGCTTGTGACGATTAACAGTGGCGAGCTGCTGGAGTCGCCAACTGGAAAACCTCGTATGCATAAGGCCGCGTTCTAGCTTTAAGTCTTTTACCATCTTTTACACACTACCCTTACTTTGTGTAGAGGCAACGAACGTGATGAGAGAGGATTATGTTTTGGTGTTTCATGAGATCAGACGTCGGCAAAGCGCTTCGGGCGTTACGGGTCGTACCGAAACTCCCGAAACCAGACATAGAGTTCCCGAAGCCGGCCAGCTTGCAGAAATAGGATCATACGCCGTATACGAAAGGTGTTATGCGACCTGAAGGGCCGCCCGACGACCTAAGCCCGCGGTCAATTATGAAGAACAGGTCGCGGGCCATTGTACTGGAAGATGGAAGACAGAAATAGACCCGTTCCTGATACCAGAAATAACCCGTTTGCCGATGTCTGCATGAGATCATGAAATGCTCCACTTTGGTGGTGGTTTTTCTCGTTTATTCTGTTAGCTTTTCCCCAAGCTAGCGTCTTGAGGACTAGCAGCGCACAATTGGCTCCTAAATATTCCTATGGCTGTATGCTCTCTATTGCTAAGGGCGCCAAGCTCGTGTCGAGCGCTCTGGCGTAATTGCATTTCGCACCGCTTGCAAGGGGGTCGAACCTTTGCGGCAAAGATGGATCCAAGGGGAAAGCCAATTGCTCGTGGAGTTGTTTTTGGTATGGACGCTACAGGTTGCGATCAGGCAGCAGCGCCATGCCTCGCAGACCAGGCTGTCTTTCCCCGGCGCAGACATGGACGGGACGCTTCTCAAGCCCGTCATAGACTTTGCCGAAATGAGGTAGGTCCACTATACAATACTATATCTACAGCCAGTATTCCATGTCCCGCATGACCGTTGCATGACGACAACCTGGAGCCCACGCTGCCACGCACGCTGCTGCATCGCAACTCCCAGGCGCCGAGTGGGGTTGATGCCCGATCAGGGAGACATCTTGGACGTCATCAACCGATGGCCCGAAGCGGAGCGCGCGCGCGCGTACGCCACCATTGCGGAGATTGAAGAACAGGTGGAGCCGGCAGGCTGGGGAAGAGGGTAGAACAGGATGAAATAATCGGCGCCTTGCACTCCATTACCCAAATGCAACTCAATGAGGAATGGGGCAAAGGGTCATGTCATTGTGGCGTCTGGTTTTGTAGGGCGGGCGTTCGCTGCCCTGTTCGGTTTCGTTGGGTCGCTTCGGCTGGGTCGGCGCCTTCGCCAGGTCGGTCACGTGGCCACGGTAGCGCCTCCATTCCCCCCTTCTCCTCCCCACACACAAGGTCAACAGCCCCGTAATCCCCAGGGAGACGGATCCACCGAGCGCATCCGGCGGCCTTACGGATGTTTGCTTTGCAGGGAGGAAGCGCGTGAAGAAGCCGCTGGTGCCACCTCCTGGTCAGCCACGGCACTCCGCCCGCTGACCTCCTCTGTCCGTCCGCCGCAGGCCCTCCGCGACATGGCTCTGATGCCGGGGGCTCTGGAGCTGTGCGGCTTCCTGGACCAGAGAGGGATACCCAGGTGGGGCCATGAGCGGGAAGTGAGGGGAGGTACATGGAGGGGGGGTACATGGAGGGGAGGAGAGGTAGGTTTGGGGTTTGGTTGTGGGGCTGTACGTCTGAGTGGGCAGAGTGGTTACTGGCCAGATGTGATCTTTCAAGGAAGGGGTGGCCGCAGTGGATGTGTACGGTCGCACTTGGCTGTGTCGTACAGTTCTTACAGTTTTCATAAGCACCTGGCGTTACCCCGATGTTCCTTCGAAGCGGCGGCCCCCTAGAGTCCTAGGAGCTCTGTAGGGGCTGTGCGGACGACCCTTACCTTCCATCGCCCCATGTTCAGCTGCCCAGTGCCCCGCCCCGCTCCGCCCTGCCGTGGCTGCCATGCCCGCGGGTCCCGGTGACGCTGCAGGGGCCTCATAACCCGCAATGTACGGCGTAGCGTGCAGCACTTCCACGACTTTCTGGGCTTGGTGCCGTTCAAGCCCGCCATCACGCGCGAATGCGAGTTTCCGTACAAGTAAGGCCCCGGGCAGCAGGCATAGGTGCCCCCGAACCGGCATCCTTCCCGTCTGTCTGTCCGTCTGTCTGACAGTAGTAGTTGGTGTGGTGCGGAATGTGGGTTGTATGCTGTGGGCCGGACCTTCCACATCCCCGGAAGGTGGTGGGCCCTTCCTATGATCGCTCCGAGCTCACACGTCCTGGCACAAGCGGGTGGTCTTGCCGACTCATCGCGCCGCTCTGCCAACTGGCGTCTAAAGGCTTGACACGCAACGCGGACACATGGATGAGGGACCGCGTCTGCCTGTCTGCCTGTCTGTCTGTCTGCCGCTCTGCCTGCTGATCCGTCTGGCCGTCCATCCGCCAGACCTTGGATCTTGCTACGAATTGAAGACTAGCAACCTTGTGAGAGTGGATAGGACGGGAGGGCTCCTCGGCTCGTCTGTGCCACCTACGGGGCCCCTGGCCGGGTACCCCGTCGGAGCCACTCGAGGTCTCCTTTTCCCTGTCCCCTTACTTTACCACCGTCCGTGCCTCAGGCCTAGTCCCGCCGCCCTGCAGCATATCGCCTCCAGCTGGGGTGTGGAGATCGGCCAGGTGCTCATGGTGGGAGATAGCGTCCAGGATGACGTGGTGAGGTGATGAGAGTGGGAGAGGGAGGGGAGGAAGGGGGAGCGGGAGGGTGCTGGAGGGTGAAGGCTGGGTTGCAGCCTGGGGACGCTTGCAGGGGGCTTTAAGGTGCGCGGGGATGTGATTAGCTGAGCTTGGAAGAAGGAAGGGGCCCTTGCCGCAAAACCCCCGGGGCCAAGGGTTTAGGGGTGCAGGGGGCCCCTGTTGGCGGACGCGGGCGGCATCACGTGATGATCCCTGAAACCCAAATTCCTGGAAAGACCCGCCAACGGACCACACCCGCCGGAAACATTCGAATGGGGGCCCCGCATTGCGCTGTGTGCTCGCTGTCCATGGTTCATTTTCTCAGGCGCCGTTTCGAAACTGGAAAGCGAGCACCCGGGTGGGGTGCGTGTGTGTGTCTGCGTGCTTCTGTTTCCCATTTCCTGTTTCCCCACTTTCGCTCGTGAACACGTGCCGCGGTGCTTCATGTTCCATTTCCCTCAGTGACCGGGACGTGCTTTCTCGCCTTCTTATTTTGCCGTCCTGCGTATTCCCCTAACTGACCTGTCCGTTGCTTTGCCTGCCTGGTGCTCCGCGGTGGCTATACCGCAGCGCCTTTCTGGGCTTTCCAGTGACTGAACTGTCTCCGCGGTCCGGAGGGCCCCTGTGTCCGCAGGGTCCGCGTTATTGCCTGTCTGTCTGTCTGTCCTTCGGTCTGTCTGTCTGTCTGTCTGTCTGTCTGTCCGTCTTACCTGATGCACGGCCCACTGAGGCCCCAGGACAAGGGCCCCCACTGGGGCTTCTTGTGTCCGCATGACCCTCCCCCCTGTCCCCAATGACTACTTCACAAGCCACTACTGGTTGTTAACTTCTTAAAATTCCTGACAGTATCCGTCTATCTCAGGTAACCACTCGTCTGTGGTTCGTCTTTCCCCCTGCCAACCCCACATGTCAACCTCATCCGTCCAGGTGAGCGGCAACCGCGCCGGCGCCATCACGGTGCTTCTGGATCACGCAGCTCGCAGAGGTCCCGAGTCCTTCAGTGGAGAGCGGCGGCCCACACATGTGGTGAGCGGGAGGTGGGAACCGCCAACATATTAGCTTGAGAGCGTTAATGTTCCGGTATTTTTGCTCAAGCGGTTCGCCCGGCGGCTGGACACTGTCCAAGTTATGAGTCAGTTCGTGAAGGGGCCTTCGCAAAAAAAGAACCCCGCCTGCTGCCGAGAGCAGCCCCTACATTCTTGGCGCAACACAATACCGCACACGGCAAACCAATCTCTGAGAAATGGAGACTACATACTTCGGAGATAACATGAACTCTAACAATCTGAGCCGCGGGCAAGGCCACTGGCGAGGATGGTGCACGTGTGTGTGATAGTGTGTATGCGTTACATGGTTGGGGGTGCGTGACCCCATACCTGTAAAACTACCCATACGAGCCGAAGGCCCAAGGGCAATAGTGTGTATGCATGTACGTGATTCCGAGCGCCGACCGGGCCTGATGGGTGCTGCCCTGTGGAGGTCTCTACGCCGGGGCCCCGGTCCCCGGTCCATCCATAGCTGTCTTACAAGCGCACCTTGCCGTACAACCGTTTTCCCAACAGGTGGGCAGTCTAACGGACTTGCAGGATCTGTTGGAGACGTCGTACACGCTGCTGCCTCCGCCGTTCCAGAAAGCCACAGTCTTGACCACCCAAGACTAACGTTTGATGCTGGGTTGGCTATCATGATGCTATAGGCCAGGGTGACTTCGGTGGGTGTATGGTGAGCGCAATAGGCCGATAGGCGAGGGCAGGGTCCGTGCCGTCGGCAACATGCCAATGTGTCAACTTAGGGGTGTTGAGCAGCCGGGTAGGGAGCTCCCTTCTGGATTGGGATGGGGACTGAAGAGGAGAGTTTTGGGGGGTTCGTGGATTTGAGAGCAAGGTTACCTGGACATCGCCTTGCTGGGTGAGGCCTTGGCTTATGATGGCTGGTGTCTATGCGTTAAGCGAATCCCCGATATCGCCGGAACACCGCCGGAACTCCTCTTAACTCGCCGCCGGGATCTCTAGCTCAAGAGATCGCGGTACGAGGAGAAGTAGATACTGAACCGTTACAAGATTATACTTGGGATCGGCTAGTTGGCTCTTGACGGTGGTTGTCATAGTGGTATGTGCGTGTATGCGTATATGTGTATGCGATTGTGTGTGTGCGTGGCGTGGAGGACGAGCGACACCAGGGATGCGGCGGGTCCTTTTGGTGCTATTATTCCGCGCGCCGGTCAACGCGTCCGCCCAGCGGCCAGAGGCGAATGCAACATCACACAACGCCCGCAATCAAATTAGCTCCCCGAAGAACCTAACACACAATCACGGGGCCCCCAACAGCTTAAGACCCTCATCATTGCAGCCAGTCAGCCGCAGTCAGGCGAGCGCTGTCATCATCGTCTATTGGTCACCTGCGATGGCTTTGTTGATCCTATCGAGTCCTACTCAACAGTTGGACTGTAATGTCAGGAGCGCGGCATGTGACTGGTTTGCGGCATAAAAGCTGTTATTCTCTGTTATTGTCATATGACATGTGATCACCATAGCAGCAAAGTGCGAGGGATTCGTAAACAGGGGGATAGGCCAAGCGTACGGCTGAAGATCCGGACTTTGTCAATAGCAGTGGCCGAAGTGCAAGCTGCAACTGGGGTGCTCCAGCTGGGGTGTGGAGATTAGCCAGGTGCTTATGGTGGGAGATAGCGTCCAGGATGACGTGGTAAGGTGATGAGAGTGGGAGAGGGAGGGGAGGAAGGGGGAGCGGGAGGGTGCTGGAGGATGAAGGCTGGGTTGCAGCCTGGGGACGCTTGCACGGGGCTTTAAGGTGCGCGGGGATGTGATTAGCTGAGCTTGGAAGAAGGAAGGGGCCCTTGCCGCAAAACCCCCGGGGCCAAGGGTTTAGGGGTGCAGGGGGCCCCTGTTGGCAGACGCGGCATCACGTGATGATCACTGAGTTTTGGGGGTTCGAGGCAGTTTTGGGGGTTTCATGGCAGTCCGACATGCTTGCCAAGCACCCTCTCCCAAAGGGGCCCCAAAAAAGGAGATATAGTTAAGGAGCCGATGTGCACCTTCAACACCCGTCTCCCCAACTCCTGCGTTTAACAAGGTGGCAAAGTGATCCCGAAATACATGCAAGTCGTCAATTGCACAACGCTCCCTGAGTTGCCCTCCCAAGGCCGGCCATAATGCACGCTGTTCGTGCCTGCACCTAACCACAAACTCACGCATCCTATCTGCATCATGTCCTGCTCGGGCACAACGTTTGGCACGATTCATTGTGTTACGTGCCTTGCAGAACGCTTCCCACAAAGGACCTGACTTATTCTCGACCCTGCCAGGGCCAAGCCTCACCCTGCAAGCAAGCATGTGTTGCCGGGCGCTTTGGCATTCCTCATTCCACCATAGTGCACCATCCCCCACTTGCATACCCTCAGGCCTGCGACCCGCAAATACTCGAATCAGCACCTTCCGCAGGAGGGTACTAATGCGCTCCACCGACTCCGTGCTGTCGCAGGTCCCATTAGATAGGTCCGTGATCACCCCATTTAGTGCATGCATGACCTGAGATCCCTCAGTGAAAGTGGCTTTACGATAGTTCGCCAATACGCTGTTTTACTTACCCGTCACAAGAAATATTTAAATGGTAATCATTAAAGTATTAATTGAATGCACTCAGCTTGGATTAATGTCACCAAGGTCCTCAAACCTTTGCCTAGCGTGCATGTACATGCCAATCAGATTGACGACCGGAGCCATAATAAAATCATACCAGTAATTCCTCTTTGGATGTTACGGGTTTCTGCTCAATTGGGCTTCGACCCTAAAATGCCTTGCGGTCCGCGGGTCCGCCCTCAAAAATTCTGCTCTTCTGCAGCTTATATGACGCAACTGTTCAGTTCTTTCTGAGTGAAGTTGACCTCCATGTTCTTTCGTGGATCCCAAACGCTCATCACTGTACGACTCCCCTTGACCAGGGTCAGAGAGTACCATAGGCTTGGCACATGGCAGTAACAAATTTGTTGTGATACTAGGATATATTATAAATATTTATCTCATCGATGAGTAAGTACATCCCTAAGTCCAATAAGTACCTTATCATACCCGTCAGTCCGCAGGCTCCCGATGCCGTGAGCAGACCTCAATCACGGTGTACATCGGTACTGGTGGCTTGTGCCATCAGTCTATTTTTCCTATTAGTCTTTGTCGCGCTCCATGGCTCACGTGTATCTGGCCCCAGGGCTGCCGCACCTGGTTTCATCTCTGATATTTATGTTATTGATAGTCATCGGAGACCACTCGGGAATCATGCGGCGGCTGATCTCTGCAGTTGGCTGGGACGTCATGGCGGCGAGCTGTTGAGGAAGGTGCCTTGCACACCCTTCCCGGGATTTGGGCCTGGAGACTTGGCGCGTGACCAGATCATAGATCTCATAGCTAAACGGATTGTGGCACCTGAGACTCACGCGAAACCGCAGGGTCTGTTGACCCATCTGTTGTACCGACTAGGCGTTAGCGACGCGTGTCCACTCTTCAACGAGCAAGAAGAGGTCGTCGACATGGAATCCTTAAGTTCAGCGGCTTCACATGCACTTGCCTGGCAGAACTGGACGATGGGAATGCTGAAGCAAGGTCTTCCTGCTGCGGAGCGGGCTAAGCGGCTACTTATAATCTTCGAGGTGAGCCAGCTTGTCTGCAAGTACGTTTTACTGCTATCCACAGCGCAAGGCTTCAGAGCTATGGATATTCACAGCGTTTCCCGGTTGGTTTTTGCCAGTCCGCTTAAACTGATTGTGTATGTCGATTGCCCCAACAGGATGACGCCGTTGTGACGACTGACACCGTCGCGGCGCTGCAGAGTGCTTTACCGAAACTCGACCCTTCCTTTGACATCCTGGCGCTGGACTCTGCTGGCAGCTTCTGTTCCCTCAGCTGTCGTCTGGACTGGGTGATGCGCATGCTAGGCCTTCACACGCCCGGGTCCTTACCGCGGCTCATCCGAGCACGCATCTCCTTCAGCCGGACGACGGGAGTCGTGCTCTCCTACAAAGGTGCCGTACAGCTCTTCCGCTACTTGCCGATCACACGGGTGTCAGATCTATGGGAGCGCGACCTGGTGACGGATAGGATCCTGAAGGTCTACGTGGCCTGCCCTCGTGTTGTAACGTCATGGAGAGCTGGTGAAGGACGTTGAGACCAGCAAGCGGCTCTGGGTATGCATCCTTGAGCTTAAGCCCGAGTTTTTTTATGCCTTCAATTTAACGTGGCCCCCGCATGTCAGCGATGGGCTGGTGTACAGTGAACGAGTCCTGGTTGTCCTTGGCGCCCCGTGGGGCCCAGCCCGATCACATCGACAAGACTATCTTGGCTCCGGAAGGGGTGGCATGTGTTGCATAAGCTAGCTGCAGGTCGACTGCGTTTGTAGAAAAATTATCGTATGCACATTCGTATGAGAGCATTTGCATAAGAGCTGGTGGAGCCTCGTTTATGCATTTTAAGACGTCCTTGGAGCTCTATCACAATGTCGTCGAGGTCCCTGGAAGACTCGCCGTGTACCCTCTTGGTCGATCATAGAGGGTCGCCGTGTACCCTCTTGGTCGATCATAGGTCGTTCACATCATTTATGATGTGAACGAAATCCCTTCTTGCAGAACTGGTGGTATGCAAAACCCTGGTCAAAGGCCTTCCATTCTTAGCAGTTTTGGTGTCCGCCGCTGTGTAGGCGTGCTAAAGCTCGGCCGTGTAGGCATTGGTGGGAGCTGCACTTTCTTTCCGTAGTCATAGCTCAGCTTCTGCTGAGAGCGCAGATTCTGTTGATCACCGTTTGTAGGGTAGCCAGGACAGGAGCCAGCGGCTCCAGGGATGGTTTCCGACAGGTGCGTGTCCAGTAATATTAGGGCTTGCGGACTCAATGTCAATCTGAGACGGTCAAATATCCGGGCGGGGCAGTGTGATTGCGCCCGTTCCCTGAAGGCACTGGCCCCTGTTCCATCCGTGGATTTGGCTAATACGCTTGACAGGTCAGCATGTTCCCGCACGCGTAGTGTGCTTAGTGTCTTATAGGATCGGACAGTTATGCATTCGGGTTCTTGGAACGGACTATTCGTGCCTATTGACTAGATCGGAAGATGCTCGACATTGCTAAGAGTAGATTTCTATTGACCGTCGCGATTGGGCGATTCGCGACGGGAGTGGGTGAATGTGAGTACCGAGGAAGGATTCGGGATCAGGTTGGATGAGGATTTGCGTAGAGTGATTAAAGAGCTTCCATTAGTTCTGCTTGTGCTCAGGGCGTGATCCCGGAGCTTCACCTCGCAGCAAGCTGTTGCGTTAAGAGGGCTGTGATAGAAGCTTGCGCGTTGAATTTTTTCAGAGACATCTGACGCCTCTTCAGAGGTCACCGCGAGTGTGCGGCAGAGGCATAACGCCTTCCGGAGCCGTTTGCGTGTTCGGTCATTCCCTAAATCGACAGGAGGCGAGCTTTCCGTCTTCTTCGTAGGACGTCGGCTCGTCCATCGCATCCTCATGTAATAATTTTAGCGGGCCTGTTAGCGGTTCCTAAGTAGGAGCAGATGGTGCTGCCCAGCTGCTTTTCGAACTTCGGTTTTGGACCCATAATTGGCAAGCGTATGCACCGTTTAAACTTTCAATGTAAAGTTAATTTCGCCATGTGAACTGAAAGTCGATGACGGCTTGGGTCCTGCCAACTAGACCCCACCTCATCCAGTCACCCGACATCCGTAGACACAGATTAGCAATCGCCACCAATCCAGCATGCAGAACTCAGTCACCACCAACTAAACATCACCTCCCTCTGCGTGTTTAAATGATTCCAACGTGTTGGACGAGAGGGGGCTCCTTAAGTGTCGGCATGCACCATCCGTGTGTGCCCCAAAAATAGTCGCGCTGGCTGCGTCATGAACAACATTCCAAACTATACGTGCGGTCGGCCGGGCAGGGTATGGCCCCTACTCAAACACAATCCTACTGTCTACGCATGAGCTGCTGGGGATTTCCCTTTCCTCATTGGTGGCCTGCGGAGCCTGGCACACAAGCCGTACACCGCATGCAAGCAGCAGTGCCTGCACGGTGCGGGCTAGGGCCGCTGTCGTTGTACTTGAACATTCTAGCATGGATAAGGAAAATTATATGCGTAGAGGTCCTTATCGCTTCGAGTCCTATCATGGATGAATGTTGGATGTTACAAGCTTCGGCGAGCTCGTACGGCTCAAACGAACCCGGAGGCTCACTCGCTTTGGCAGGGCAGTCCGTACGGCATAGGAGTGCAAGCACAAGAACGCCGACACGTTGGGAGTACACACTTGTTATTGTAATTCTCAAACAATAAAGGTCCGCAGACTTGCTATGGCGGCGTAGACCTGTCTGGATCGTCGCAAGCGTGCAGCCGCCATAGCATTATCATTATTGACGGAACAGTTAGCCTTCTTGTGATGCGGCAATCCGTAGGATGACATACACACAAAACGCCTTGAACTGCCAGCCAGCAGACCGAAGGGCCGTTCGACACCGGCCCTTCGGTCTGCTGGCTGACAGTTCAAGGCGCGCCAAAGTGCCCGTGCTTCATGGACCAATTGTTGTCCGCTCCCAGCCAGAACGCATTCGGGGATCGTTCCAATTGCACATTTTGAAGTCGGAATGCAGCGGCAAAGCTGATGGTGTGTCGCAAAGGCACACCTCATTTGAACTTGGATTGAATGAATGAAGATGAGAATAAGAAGGACAACAATCAAACAGGCACGAGCGAGATGCTAGGAGGGAGAGCGTTGCCATGGGTCGGTCTAAAGTTGCCGAGCATGAAGGAACCAACCCATAAAGAGTCATGCCGTTTGCTTATGAATCTATAATGTAAGGGACATGCAAGGACGTCAGAGGCAAGGGCTGCGGCGTGAGGGGAAGTCAAACTCGAAGCCATGGAAAGCTATCTTCGCGCTCCGGTGTATCTGAATATTCTCCTTTGGCCAATCGATAAAGAATTGGTGTAGCTTTTATATGCAAGCTTTAGCGGAGTGAGATATGTAAATTGATCTCACCCTGGAAAGCTATCTTCGGCCGCAGATATATCTGAATTCATTCCCTTGATCTATCAATAGAATTAGAATAGCTTTCAGACGCAATTTAAAGCGGGGCGAACTATGCGAAATATGATGAAATGTTACACCATGACTGACTGACGGACGGACTGACGGACCGACAACAGTGAACCTAGGGGGCTCGGCCCCCCGAATGGCGCTTCGTGCCCGGGGCCTCGCCCAAAAAATGCTTTTGCAAGGCCGCGTTGATCATCCACTTGCATGGCATCACGGATATCCGCATTGACGGACCGAGATCCCAGAGCTTCTGCCGCGCAGACACAAAAACTACCAAAAACTGTTTCTCATCCAATCCTATCAGCTTGAAAAATCTTCCCGAACGCCTGACTTGGAGCGCGATCCCCAGGCCACCAGGACGAGAAAGCACTAGGTTCGCCTGAAAATCTAGGTCGTCAATTAATTTCTTTAATTTTATCGTAACTCAAAAATAGAGCTTCGCGTTGGTTGCAAAAGCTTCCCCAGTTTAAAAGCGGCAAGAAGTCGCAAAATTAATGCACTCTTATCCGCGTTTGTACCCAGACAAGTTAGCGTTGAATGACCTGAAATAATATAATGAACGGGACAACTCAGGATTCTTCATACAATTTTGTCTTTTGTAGTACGGCGCCTTGCAGCTTACAGTACTACGGTACATACCCTGAAAGCCGGAATGACCTCAATTGCGTTTCATAGTCGGTGTGTATGCTAAACATTAATTCCCACTGTGAATTGTTATCAACCACATTGCCATCCATGCAGCATGGAGGCAAGGGTGGAACTAGTGAGGTTCGGGCCAGGTGCTCGCATGTTCATGTATGTATCTCATCTACACACTCCAATGTACCACATATTGTTAGCCCGATAGTGCTTAGTCCACATGCAGTCAGCCCTCATACCTTCTCTCTGGAAGGACAACCCATCAGGCAACTCGGGCAGCAATTCTTTCCAATATGGAAGCGATTTCTTGTGGCCGTAATCCCGCTCTTTCTTTTGTTGCTGGTTCTGTCAGCTGTCTTTGTCTCAAACAATGGCCGGCCCGCTCAGCTTGGGGGCCCGTCAAAGGTGCCTTGCGCTACGCGTGGCTTACCCCTGGCTATCTCAGACATATATGTCATCCATAGCTATTGGAGTCCTGAGCGGCGCCACATCGCCCCGGCACTCTGCGATTGGTTTAAAAGGGAGGGTGGCCAGCTGGCGAATGTACCGTGCACGCTGTTCCCTGGATTTTGGGCGCGTGGCGCAACACGCGACCAGATATTGGATCTAGTGGCGCGTCGCATTGTTGCACCGGAGACGCACGCAAAGCCGCAGGGGCCCCTCACCCAGCTGTTGTACAGGCTTGGGTTTAGCGCCGCTGCTCCGCTCTTTGACGACGAGGAGAAAGTCATAAATCTCTCGTATCTGGGGACTGCTGCATCGCACCTGCTGGCTGTACAGAACTGGACCATGGAGATGGTGAAACAAGGTGTTCCTCCGGCGGAGCGCACAAATCGCCACCTGCTGCTGTTTGAAGTGAGTGGTGCGTATTGTGGGAGAAAGATAGCAGCCAACTGTGGTTTGGAGTTGCTTCATCGTATCACGGAGGTTCGGTTGGGCCGTCATACGTCCGTTGGGTTGTCATCCTGTCCGCTGCACAATGCTTAATTTTCCTCGATTACACATATTCCTCATGAGTTCCTGCTACAGAGCTATGGAACTTTTTCCTCCGGGTACGTTTGGTTATCCCAAGTGTATATGTAAAGATGCCCAATGCCAATCAATTTCGAATCCGGTACGACAGTTTGCACCTCATAGCTGAACGTGAGCATGCACGCACTGTGCGTTTTCGGTAGCGCTTGAAGGCCAAAGTCTTCTAGCACATGCCAGACCAATGTATGGACGAGCAGGGTTTGCGCGGAAGCGCAGATTAAACTTCGTCCCAAACCCACATCGTCCAAGCCTGTGACTCGTTCCTTTTGTGGCGTTTTGATTTGCTTGCTAATTAGCACGCTGGCACTCAGTTCGCTTGCATGCGATGTTGGTCTCTTGTTACTCACAGGACGATGCCGTAGTAACGCCGGAGACCGTGACGGCATTACAAGGGGTACTCCAGGATCTGGATCCCTGCTATGACGTCGTCGGACTGGATTCCACGGATAACTTCTGTACCTTCAGCTCTTTCACGACAGCCTTGCTGGACACGTTTCTCCTGCGCAAGTCTCCGTCATCGCGGCTCGTGCCGGCGCGCATGTCGTACAGCAGGAATACCGGCTTGGTAATGTCGTACAAGGGTGCTATGAACCTCCTCAGTGGCTTACCCGTTACAAGAGAGATTGACTTGTGGTTTCGGGACCTCATGACGGATCAGGTGCTGAAGATCTTTGTCATCTGCCCGCGGATAGTGGGGCCTATAGGACTGGAGACGGTGCAATAGCAACCGGATGCGTGGGTGGAGTTGGTTGCCCTCGGCCCTCGGCCAGTATCTTGCGCTTGCATTGGAAAATGTGCTCTCTGGTTAAGGTCGCCGTATCTGTATATTTTTTACGTCGGACGTGGACCGATTACACTCCGGTCAGCTGTGACGACCTGCATCAGACTTGATGGCCTATTCAGGCAACATTTCGGACTAAACATAATGAGAAATCGAGTTATGATTAATTAATTGCGTGAGTTTGTTGTTTCTGTCATTGGACTGTGCAGAGCGTCTTGAACTCTTGTGTGTTGGCTGTGTACCAAGAACCCGTACAGTTTGGAACCTGTGATGTCGGTCTTGCGTGACGAATGGATAGTGTAGCGGACTCAAGGGATAACAAGGTATAGAGCAGCGCTTTAGAAGCAGGTTTGTGGACGGCAGTGTTGTCCCGCCCAGGTGCGGAAACACGAGGTGGGTGCCGAATATAGCAGCTGGGGGGTTCTAGGGAAAAACTCGGGCATCGTGTGCTATGTGCGCGTGTGCACGGTCGGTGCGGTCACTGCAGGCAAATCTGTAGTGAGGATTGCGGAGGAGCTGGAAAAGGGAAATCGCATCTCTTTGAGAAAAGCCACGGAAACGGAGCCGTGGCTTTCCTACAGTGCCAAGGGGGCGGCGGCCCGCAGCCGGACGCAGTGTCCCGGAAGCTCCGCTGCCCACAGCGCACGCCCAACACACTGCAACACGAACCCCCAGCCGGTGGGCCCGCGCCTCTCTCAACCACTAGTAGCTGTCCGCATTCCACCACCACAAACGCGGCCAATTAACCCTCAAGGCTTCCTCCTTATCACTGCATAATATGGCACTTGTATTCATGTTCCCTTGGGACCGCTGTATGTCTCAACCTCTCGATGCCCGATCGGCTGGAAAACTTCGCCTGGGCCCCCCCTTCAAACTTAGTTCCGTCAAGGGTACTAGCCGGTGCGTCCAGACGCGTCCGGAGAACCCTCCCCCGCCATACCCCAAAACGCAGCACGTAGCACGCGCCGTACATACTCCCGCTGCTGCCCTGCATCCAGCCTGCCGCGGGAGGGCGTCCCCACATCCACACCCGCCTCCGTGTGCACCGGTGTGGGCACCACCACCACAACCCAGCCGCGTGCCCGCAGTAACCGAACCCTGACCGCCAGCGGGCCCCAGTAGACGTGCGGCTGACCAACCGCCTGGAGCTCGGGGGTCGCAATCAAGAACGCGAAACGCCGGACCGTATCACAAACCGCACTGGTGCCCGCCCCAGCGGAGCGCACACTCGGCGGGCTCTCAGGCCGGCCGTCACGCACCTCATCCTGCCCCTGCGCTAGCCACACTCCTGAAAGGTGGTGTATCTCCGCTGACTGTGGAGGTGGTGCACCAGCCGGCTCACGGCTCGAAGCTAGCCGCGAAGAAGGATGCAGCTGCGACAGGGGCTCCGTAGTCGGAGGCGGCGACGGCCCTGTTGCAGCCACATCCACCGGCACTAGGCCGTCCTCTGATCTACCGTCGATCTGCACATCCCGGAAGCCCATCTCGTCCAACGCGGCGCATAGCTCAACCACCAGCCTCCGAGTCCGTGCCGCGGGAGCCGCGTTCCACGCGTCCGTCACTCGCTTCATAAGCGCCGGCGGCAGCGGTAGCGGAAGCTGCCCGCTCTGAACCCCCATCGCTGTCGCCATCACCGTCGCTGGCGCAGCCGCAGCCACGACAGCCCTCCCGTACTCCACCGACATCGCGTGCGCCTGCGCTAGCTGCTCCAGCTCCGGCTGCAAGAAGGACTCGGAAGGCGTGGCAGCCAAAAGCTCGGACAGGGCCTTCAGGAGCTCCAGCACAGGATGGTGGTAGAGACCGCCGGCGGCCCGCAGGTACGCAGGCGATGGCGCTGCGGCCTCCGGTGGCGGTGGCGGCAGCGGCGCCGGTGGCAACGCATGCAGTACTGCTGTGCAGCACCACGTAAGAGTCACCACCTCATCGCTGGTTAGCTCATCCAATCGAGACAGCAGTACCGCAGCGGCTGCACGAAAGAGCCCGTCGTGGTAGCATCCATCGCCGCTGCCACCGCACAAGCCAGCAGCCCAGGTGGCGTGCGCCTCAAGCAAGGCCACTACGTGGTGTAGCTCCAGGTCCGGCGGCAGCCACGGCGGCGCTGCCTCCGCGACCTCCGACGCCGCCGCGGCAGCGGCAGCAGCGCCAGCGGCCGCCAGCTGTACCTTCGCCAGCTCTGCCACACGGTCCAGCAGCAGAGGATTATACAGCCGCAGCGCCGAATGCGCCCATGCCACGTCAGACAGAACCTTGAGGCCGGGGCCGGGGGCAGCAGCCGCCCCCGGCCCCGCTGGCGGCGGCGCATCCAGCACCAGACGGGCACAGGCATCCATAAGGCCGCGGTTCAGGAGGCCAGCAGTGGCGGCGGCCCAAGCGACCGTCGCAAGGTCCGCTGGCGCAAAGGCGCGCGCATGTTCGGAGGCAGCACGCACTGCGCGCGTGAGCAGTTCGTCGCATTCAGGCAGGCGCGCGACGGCCAGTCCCCATGCGAGTGCTGCAATATCCCGCGGCTCCAGGCGCTGCAGCATCTGCCGCAGCTGGCCTGCTAGTGCACGCAGCAGCGGCGGCTCCTGCACGCCCACGGCCACGAAAGCCCACAGCAATTTGATGAGTGAGGCAGCGGACATGTCATCGCTCGCGACGGGGTCGCCGCGCCGCAGAGCCGCCGCCGCTACCGCGGCGGTGCTGCCGTTGCCACCGCGGGCGGCTGCGGCGGCCTCCCGGCGAAGCACGGCTGCGGCGTTGAGCAGCCGCCGTGTACGGATCTGCGCCCTGTAGTACAAGAGCTCATCCACATAGCCGGAGATTGCATAGGCGGCCATCAAATTTGCCAACTCCTGCGGATTCAGGAGGTCAATACGTCGCCAGCGGCTGCTGCGGAGGGCTGTGGAGGTGGCGGGTAGGTGGTACCGCCGGCCTCCGCGGCGGCGGCGGCGCTGCCGCGGTTGCGACACCGCAACCCTGCCGCCGCCGGTGGCGCTGGGCCAGTGTTCCTCCTCCCTCTCCTCCTCGTCTTCCTCCTCCTCCTCCTCCTCCATCTCGTCCTCCACGTCATCATCTTCTCCGTACATCGGCGCTGCCTCACCCGGGATGAGATCTCCGGGAAACGACCGCGCAGCTGCCGCCACCTCAGCTCCGCCGCCGCCGCCCCGTAGCGCCGTCATCGTGACGGCGGCAGCGCCGAAGAATTCGGCGTTGCGCACCCCCAGCTGTGCCAACGATAATGCCACACAGCTGAGCTCACCCCCGCTGAAACGCCCCACGATGGCAGTGGCGATTGTGGTGGCGAGTGAAAGGAAGTCGGACTGGCGGTGCTGCACCTCCGCTAGCGCCCACAGTGCCAGTGCCAGCGGCTGAGGCTGAATGGCCGCCAGGTGGAGCCGAAGCGCGTCACACAGCCGCGTGTACACCGCCTGAGGAAGGACGTCGGGATGCATCCATCACCCATCCATCCACACATCCATCCATGGGTTTGCAGCTACAGCATATGTAAATGCACTGACGCACATATGGACATGTGTGTGTTTACGCGGGCCACCCACCTGGTCGTAGCAGCCCGCCCAGGCCAGGCCCCGCAGCAGCAGGGCGATGCTCACATCCGCATGTGGGGACTCCGCCAGCTCGCGGCGATGGAGGGCCCCCGCGCGGAGGAGCAGAGCGGCGAACAGACCTCGATCCATAAACCTAGGAGACACACACAACAACAGCGCGTTTGGGGGCGGAGGGAGGGGCCGCGGCGGAGGGAGGACAGTGAACGGGAGGCGGGGAAAATGGAGGTTAGTACAATAGCGACAACAGCAGATGCGACGTAAGTGGTGACGCGATGTACATTCTTTCTGTAATATTTCTCCCTCCCTTGCTTCGCCACCGCCACACACCTGGCCATGCGGTACGCAGACGCCACCATGGCCGCCTCCCGCAGAGTCAACCTGGCCGCGCCCTCCCGCAGCCTCCACGCCGCCCGCACCAGCAGCCGCCCATCAGCCAGCCGCTCCTTCACCAGCGCCCACACCACCTGGCGGGCAGTACGGCACCAGGAGGGGCCGCCGTCGTGATACCCGACAGGGGCGGATGAAGGGGAGGAGGAGGGGAATCCTATGATGCAAGGAAATCGGAAATGAACTGTCCGAAGGCGTCCAAAGCTCAAAAGTGCTGGAGTCGGTGGAGGTGCGGAGTGCTGGTTGGTAATAGACACGCTTGGGAAGGAAGACGCCCCATCTGGCAGATTCTGGCGGGTCCTCTTCCTCCTCCTCCCTCCTTACCTGCGCTACCACACCCTCGTCCCCCTTGTCAAATAGCTGCAGCTCCCAGGCCCGTCGCTCCAACAACTGATACAAGTTCATTGCAGACACGCGCCCCTGCTGCCCCTGGCCCTGCGGCTGCTGGGGCGGCAGAGGCCACCGCTCGTGCTGCTGCTGCTGCTGCCGCCTCCTGGATGACGAAGCACTGCCATCGCTACCGTCAGCTGCCGCTGAGGCGACTTCCGCCACCGTCGCCACCACCGCTGCTGCTGTTGGTCCGGAGACCACCAGCTGCCTCGTGGGCCGGTGGCGCATGGAGACGAAGGACCACAACAGACTGGCCACGTGCTGCGGCCGCAGCTGCGGCAGCACGTGCAACGCAGCCGCCTCCGCCAGCCTCAACAGACGAGCTGAGGGTCCCTCCGCCGCGGCGGCGGAGGAGGAGAAGGGGGGCAAGGTCCCCGCGCGTGCCAGCGCCCAGACTGCGTTGACCAGGTCCTGAAGGTGCAATGTCAAGTTTGAAAAAGATTGATTGGGGGGACGGCGGAATCTGAACTGGGGTCGTTAGGAGCTGCGGCGAGCTGAGGGGAGCTGAGTTCAAGTCCACCAGCTTAAGGCACAAGGAGGCGCCGTCGCCGTCATCGTAGCGGCAACGGCCACAGAGGAGGACGCAGACGGGGGAATATCCACGTTGGCGCACGCGGGTCCTTCGTGGCTCCCTCACTAGCCCCCTCTGTAGCCGGTGCTCTGTAGGGCCGCCCGGTAAGGGCCCCCCGCCCCCTACACACAACCCGGGTCGCCGGGTGGGGTCAGTCGCCGTCAGGACCCCCCCTTGGGACTTCTTACCCTTCTCCCGCTCCCGCTCCCCCTCCCCCGTCCAGCGAGCCACGCTTATCCCTTCGTCTTCCCCTTCGGGGAGCACTAAAGTGTTCCCCTTTGGGGAAGATGTAGGGTTTTCCCCCCTCCACAGTCCATGTCAGCCTCCGTCGCCCAGCCCCGGACCCACCTGGACATTGCAGCCGCCGCTGCCGGCTGCAGGAGCGGCCCGCCGCCGCAACGTCCCCGATCCCGACCCCGACCTGGCCATCTCCGCCGCCTCCAGCGGCGCCGCTCCCGCGGCGGCCTGTAGGTGCGGCTCCATCGCCTCCACCAGCTCCCCAAACACGGGATGGTGGCAGTGCCGCACCACCGCCAGCGCCCACATCGCGTTGCTGACCTCCCGAGCATGCAGGCCAACCAGCCGTGACCGCAGCCCAGCGCACAGTCCATCCCACAGCTCGCCGCGACCGACGGCGCAGAGGGTTGCCGTGGCGGCCCCGCCGCCGCCCCCGCCGCCGCCTACCGACCCCGCCGCCACGGTGCCGCTGCCGCCATACCGCAGGTACCCCGCCGCCGACAGGCGACCTAGAGCCCACATCGCCATCACCAGGAGTCTGCCGCTCAGACGCTGATTTGGACCTGACCCGATACGGGCGAACGCCTGACGACCCCGACCCCGACTCTGACTCCGGGCCCGACTCCGATCTGAGCCCGAAGCGTTGCCGCCGGTGCCACTACCTCCGCCCATCGCGCTCGGGGCGCAGCCATCTCGCCCGTCCGCCTCCGCCGCTAGATGCTGATGCAGCTGGGCCGCCAGCGCCGCAACGCAGCACGCCCCGCTGTGCTCCATGACGCTCCACGCCAGAGCCGATCCGCTGCGATCGGCCGCGCGCCTGCCTCCCACAGCCTCCCCCTCCCCCTCGAGCTGCTCCACCCCACCGGCACCGCCCCCGACTCCCTGTCCACCCTCCGCTATATTTGGCTCTCCGGCCTCGGTCTCTACAGCCCCAGCCGCGCCACCTGCCCGGCTGCTGAGCTTGGCCAAGGCCCATAAAAGTCGACACGCCTGGACCTCACACAGCTGCACCGCGACAGCGGCCTCCGTGGCAGGTCCCAACAGCTGCAGCACCAGTGCCGAGAACGCCGCCGCGTCGATGCTGCATGGCGTTGGCGGCGTTGGCGACCGCCGCGCTTGGCGCCCATCACCGCCGTTGCCATCGCAGCCTTCCTCATCGTCACGGATATCAACGGAACGACGCAGCGCACCAGCGCCATCGACGAAGTGCGCCGCGCGGAACAACGCGTCGGCGGCAAACGCACCACCTAGCGTAGTGCCGTACTGTTGTACGAGCATAACCCAAGTGTCCAAGTCAGCGCCGCGGACCTGGTTCCACGCTGTGGCAACGGCGGTGACGTCGCCGCCTCCGTCGTTGCCATGGCCTCCACGGCCTGCAAGCCCGCGTGTGTTGCGCCTTAGAGAGGCTTTCCGAGCCTGTTTAGAGGCACTGCCGCCGCCTCCACCTCCGCCGGCCCCACCGGCTTCCCTCGCGCTCACTCCGACACGCTTTCCGCTGCTGCTATTGGCACCACCGTTCCCGTCCCCACCGCCACAGCTGCTTCCGCCGCCACGCCCGCCTGCCCCACTAGTTGCCTCATTACAAGCTTTGCGGCTGCGATTGTTGTTGCTTCTGGATCTGGATTTGGGTCCAGAGGTGCTGTTCTTTGACTCCGCAGTGGGGGCATCGGTGGCTGATAGCGCAGTGTAGATCCGTCCTCCAGCTGGGACGCCGCTGCGGCGTATGGACGGCTGTGAGGGCTGCTGCTTTTGCTGCTGCTGATCCACCTCCACCTCCTTCTCCTCAATGACGGGTGTCCGGCCGTCAGAGAGGCCTGGCCTCCCGAAGGCGGCTGCTTGCGGTGCCGATAGAAGCAGCCGCTGCTGCCACCGCCGCTGCGGCCGCCGCTGGTGCGGATGCTCTGGCGGCGGCAGGTGATAGGTTGGCGGCAGTCCCGGTGTGTCGAGTGTTGTGTGGGACCGGGCTGCGGGACGGACTTGGCGGGTGGGGGCCGCGGGCCCCTGCGCGGGAGGGATGCGGCAGGCGGCGGGGAGGGGTAGCATCAAGTGTGCGACATACATACATGTCATAGGGTTTGGCACCACTGGTAAGGCGCGACCATTGCCCCCGGGAGATCCCGGGATCGATACCCGTTCGGGTCAAAGACCTTCCGAACCGACCACGAATGGAGTTGGGCCGCTGTCGACCCGGCAGATTCCGTTGGATGCTGGTGGTGGGTGCGGAACCTGGGCGATCCACTGAGAAGTTGACTAGGGTGACTGGATGAGGGTGCCCCGAAATACCGGGGAAGGCAGGGTTTCGCAGGGTAGCTGCCACGGGCGAAGATACACCCCCCTGTTTCACACATCATACATGTCAATCAACGGGCCGGCTGGGGCCAAGAGTGGAGAAGGTTGAATGGCGACGGGGATGGGATGTGCGGCAGGGGGTGCGGGTGCTGGAAAGATGCCATTCCTTGAAACAGCCTTGAACGGGGCCCCCATTCCCAGCCGGGGATGTGTACCAGCAGAGGTCGCGGAGAGCAGGTTGCTTGGGGGATTGCGGGGCTCTTACTGCTGACTGGCTGGGCTTGCTGCGCTCCGTCCACAGCCCCTTTCCCTTTTCTTGACCGCCTCACTGGCACAGACAGAGACTGCCTGGCTGACTGCAAGCGTGGATACATTTTGAAAATTTCAGGCGGATTTTTTTTACCATGCTAAAGTCGATACCGGTTCAACGCTGCTAGGTGGGTCCGTTTGTTCCGGTCAACCTGAGAGGGACCCAACATGGACGAGTAAAGCCGCACCTGGCGATCGACGCTTAGTCTGCCTGGCCACCCCGGTAGGAGTAGTCGGAACTGAGGGAAGTTAGGAAGAGGAATCCGTGCCGGGAGGGGGAGAGAGAGGGAGTGCGGTGCCGTGTCGGCACTTGGGAGGACGTGCCGCCGGTGAGATGTCGAGGAGATAGCAGAGGGCACTGTACCTTTGTAACTAGTGGAATACCGGATAGATGGACTGGAGCTTCCATGCTGCATCGGTGACCGGAAGGATTAGGCCGCCGCCACAACACCCCTACGGTCCATCATCAACATCCTCTAGGGGATTCAAACCGTTTTGTGAGCATGTTAAATGAGAATCGGTATAGCTATTTAACGCCTCGCCAAAATTCATTTCAACAGCTGCACATTGCTCGATTCCAAGGGAACACTGCGATTGGAGCTTAAGAAGCATGCCCACGGGAGAATCATAGGAATAAAACGTTATGTGTTTTGGGTTTTCGCGCTCTGGAATTTTGCTACCGCTTAGCCCGGCAAGTGTAATTGCACGACGTCCTTTCGGCTTCCATCCTACTGCCACAGAACTGAGCTTTCCTGATCGTGTTATCCATAGTTTTGTGACTGATAGATTTGTACCAGTATCACATTCTATATCCTTGCAACGTTGTACTCGTCTACTCTGCCTCGACTTCCGCCGCACTGACTTTCGTCGTGACCGCAGTAATTACTTGCAACATTTCTGTGTAGTCTGCTTCTCAAGCTTACCAATTAGTCATTTAATGCACTACCGAGCCGCCGCCGCCAAAGCATCAACAGCAAGTAACGGAACGGCTGCCCTCAACCGCGGCCTGCGCCGGCGCGCCCGCGAGACAACCCACCCGGCGCAAGGACCGCTGTAATCAGCAGCCATGAGGAAAAAGGTCGATGCACGTATCCGCACGCTTATTGAAAATTGCGCCAAGACGCGCCAGCGCGCTCTGCTGGTGCTGGTGGGCGACAAGGGCCGCGACCAGGTGGTCAACCTTCACTACATGCTGTCCAAAGCCAGCGTCAAGGCGCGTCCCTCCGTCCTATGGTGCTACAAAAAGGACCTGCAGCTCAGCAGGTACGCTTCCGGGTAATGGCTCGTTCCCCCTGGAGGCGAGAGCTGGAGCGCAGCTCGCCTGCCTTACTCCCCCGCCATGCGGGCGTCACGCGACACAGTGCGGAGGCTCACCGGGGGTTGGGCAGTGACGGTAGAACTGGCGGGAAAAGTTCCATGGAAAAGGGGACGCAGGGTGCGCAGTACGGCCAGTACGGAGTCGGAACGAGCTGGAGTTGCCCCTTTTAAGACCCGCGCAGGCGACTGTTAGTAGTAGTCGTGATGGTGGTGGTGGTGGGGGCCCCGGGGTTGGAGCGGCTATGGGATTAGCGGGTTGCTAAGTCCCCTGGTACTTCCCACACCGCGGCCATGTGGGTCGCCGACACCGGGGGCACCTAGCAGGATGTCAACTCACTCGCTTTTAGTGCCGGGTGAATTGAAGTTTGTAGACGCTTAACCGTGGACCGTTCCATCTTCCATCGGGCCTTTACATACCATACCATGCCTTGACGCGGCCCTCGTAACCCTCCTATGTACGCTGTGTTGGGATTAGGAGGGGGGGCTCAGCAGCGAGTGATCGGTGTGGGGGATGTGATGGATCTGGTATGACGTGCTGGCTAGGATCTGGAACTGGATCTGGATTTCATCCCTGCGGGCGCACACCCCTAGGCCCTGGACCTCTTTTAAACTAACCATCACTATCGCCGCCACCGCCGCCGCCGCCATTGTTTCGACGACCACCATTATTCCCATCGTCAGCACCCTATGCCGCAATGTTCTCCGCGGCCTGCACCTCGCGACCAATTACTTAGGGTTTGTGCTCTGAATGCTTCTTCTTGCGGCCCTCCTTGTACCGCTCATCCGCTTTCCCTCCCCTTTCCCCGCCTCTTTCCCCCCCGCCTACTGGCCAGTTCTGCTTCTTGTACACTCTTTCCTTGGCAGCAGCTTCACTCGTTCGTGGTTCGTCTTTAACCCCCTCCCCCCGCCTCTTACTCCCCACCCCAATCATGCTGTTTTATGAGCCCATATCTCTCCCCCCTCCTTTCTTTATTTTTTCATTGTTCCATTCCTCTCTATCTCCTTGCCCGCGTGTTTCCTCCTCCCCCTTCCCTCCTCCTCCCCCACTTCTCAGCCACCGCAAGAAGCGCATGCGGCAGATCAGGAAGATGGCCCAGCGGGGCTTGTTGGACCCGGAGAAGGAGGACCCCTTCGCGCTGTTCGTGGCCTCCACCAACATCCGCTACTGCTACTACCATGAGACGCAAAACATCTTGGGTAACACGTACGGCATGGCTGTACTGCAGGTACGGTGCACCGGGGCCTCTTGCCCTCGCTGTCGTGCTCTCGCGCGCGGCTCAACTTGTTCCTGTCCGTCTGTAGTGTGTGTTTTGATGGTTACCTTCCGAGCCCCTTGATAAGGGGGGGCATGGCGAATATGATGTGGCGGTGCATGAGGAGCAGCTTTACCGGCGGGAGCTCTTTGGCACCACCTGCGATGTCGATTTGAAGGGGGAATGTCAAGAAACTGTAGGAATAAGAGGCGGAGGCGCTGGAGTGGCGAAGGGCCGACTAGGGGGGTAACCTGTGTGTGCATGTGTGTGCATGCATGTGTTTATGTGTGGTGCGTCTGTCCCCTGCTTTTCCCCCCGGGCCCCGGTTTTCCTTTCCGGGTCAACCCAACCCACCCCTGCCCTTAGCTCCCCTAGCCGTCCCGCAGAGCCGCCCGTATCTCTCTCCTCATCTGGGTCATCATCACGTCGAAGGCAAGGCCCGGAGCTTCCGGAGCCCTCCTGTCCACCCCCACCCCGCACCCCGCACCCCCCCACCCCCCAACCACGTCCTTCACCCACCTCACCCCAGCATCCTACTACCCCGACCTCCTTCCGGAGCCAGATGCTGACTTGGGTGTCGGGGCTGTTGGAAACACCTTGCTGATTTGTGCTTGACATGATTACAACCCCCCTCACGACCTTGGCAGCAGCTTCACTCGTTCGTGGTTCATCTTTCCCCCCCTCACTACCATCACCACCCCGACCCGACCCAATCCAACCCGACCCGCAGGACTTCGAGGCCGTTACCCCCAACCTGCTCGCGCGCTCCCTGGAGACTGTGGAGGGCGGTGGGCTGGTGGTCATGTTGCTGTCCAACCTCACCTCCCTAACACAGCTGTACGGCATGACCATGGACGTGCACTCCAGGTTCCGTACGGAGTCGCATCAGGTGACTGCGGTCGGGTGGGGAGGTGGGGGGATAGAGCGGAGCTGGGCAACGGGGGGAAGGTCAGGTGTGTGCGTGTGTGTGTGTGGCGAGGAGGGCGACTTGGATCCTTCGTTGCGTGTGCACCGGCCGCAGTTGTTGGCTCTTCCCCCTCCTCCTCCCCCTCCTCCTCCCCCTCCCCCTCCTCCTCCTCTTCGTTCACCCAATCACCTCACCAAGCGACCCTCCGCCCTCCTTCCCTCCCTCCGTCCCTCCGTGCCTCCCTCCCTCCACCCCGCCTCATCCCGCCCCGGCCTCTCCACAATGATATACCCTCTACACACCGCCAGAAGTCTTTGGACGTCGGCAGTTCAACCCCGACCCCTAGCATACGAAACCACCTCCTCAACAACCCACTCCTCCCCGCTCCAGCCGCATTTCCCAACACCGCACCTTCTCCGTTCCCCGCCCCCCCGTCGCTCCCCGCTTCCTCACAGGACGTCGTGGGTCGCTTCAACGAGCGCCTTGTTCTGTCCCTGGCCTCCTGCCCGCACTGCCTGCTGCTGGATGACGAGCTCAACGTGCTGCCCACCTCCTCCCTCATCCGCTTCATCGAGCCGCTGGCCACCCTCCCGGACGGCACCCCCCTGGAGGACCCGGGCAGGGCGGCCAGGGAGGAGCTCAGGGAGCTCACCAACAGCCTGGCGGACACGCAGGTACGGGTTGGTTGGTTGTATGTATGTATGCCTGGGGGTCGGAATTATATGCGAAAACCCTAGGATATAACCGCAGGTGTGGCAGGCGGGGGCACTATGTGGGGGATTAGGGGGTGAAAGAAGGGGAGGGTCGATTGAGGATGAGCCATGTGTCGGGGGAGGTGGGGGGAGGGCGCGGGGCGTGTGGTGGGGCTCCCTGCGGTTAGCTGAGGGGATTCCGGTGGGTGCACTGCTGCTGCTGATGATGATGATCCTGGCGGCACTGCCGGCGGGCTGCCTGGCTGCCGTGGCTGCATGGCTGTGATAAACCGAAGTGATCCAACAGCGTCTTTGAAACAGAGCTTCTCATCCTTGCATTTTAGAGCCAGAATATTCGTTCCTGTCCCTTTCCCTTTCCTATTTCCCCCGCAACCCTACCCCCTTGCCCTCCCCCTCTCCCCTCCCGCTGCTGCTGGTGCTGCTGCTACTGCCCCCAGCCCGCCGGCAGCCTGGTAGGTCGCTGTCGTACTCTGGACCAGGCCCGCGCGGTGGTCACATTCCTGGATGCGGCCAGCGAGAAGACGTTGCGAAGTACTGTGGCACTGACCGCATCGCGCGGGAGAGGAAAGGTGGGAGGGGGACCCCTCCGGGCTTTGGGGGCTGTGTGTGTGTATATGTATATATTGGGTTGGGTGTGGCACATGCACAGCTGGGCCCTGTAAGTGTATGCGTGTGTGTTTTTAAAACCCACCCAAACGCCGCCATCCCCCGAACTTTCCCCCCGCCCCCCAGTCGGCGGCGCTGGGCCTCGCCATCGCGGGAGCTCTGGCTCTGGGCTACTCCAATATCTTCGTGACGGCGCCCTCCCCGGAGAACCTGAGGACGCTGTTCGAGTTCGTGTTCAAGGTAGGGGTGAGGGGGGCTTGGGGGTGGAGGAGGAAGAGGGGAATATGACTCTTACGCAAGAAGCCGAGGCTCCCGGGCTCCCTGACATTCCACCACTCCCACCACCAGCACCCCTATAGCACCCGCAAGTACCAGGTCTGCTACAGCCGCCTTGAAGGCAGCCAACGTAATGCACCACCTCTCCTTCCCCCCTCCTCTCCTCCCCCCCTCCCCCCCCAGGGCCTTGACTCCCTGGAGTACAAGGAGCACATCGACTACGACCTGGTGGAGTCCACCAACCCGTCCTTCGGGAAGGCCATTGTGCGGGTCAACGTGTTTAGGAGCCACCGCCAGGTAGTGGGGGTGCATGTTTCGATGCATGCATGTATGTATGTATGTATGTATGTAAAGGGAAGGGGGTTGAAGGGGTGGGGTGGGGGAATGGCGGGGGAGGTGGAAAAGGGGAGGGAGTCGTATGCGAAAGTAGTGGCCCTCCGTGGCCCCTTGCGAAGGAGAGGGAAGGTGATGGCGGAGGGAATGGGTGAATTGGGAGTTGTACGAGCTGGGGTATAGCACAGGGCCTCTCCCATCAGCGGGGTTTTGTTTCGTTGTTTTCCGTTGGTCGGTTAATTCGTTGTCGTTGTCCCGTACGCTTGCAGACGTCCTCGGCATCTCGATGCTTTGGGCCGTTTGTCCCGTGCTTTCCACCTCGCTGCCCGTTGTCTCATCCGTCCGTACATGTGTGTGTATGTGTGTCACCCCCCTCCCCCCAATACACATACACACAGACGGTGCAGTACATCCAGCCCCAGCACCACGCCAAGCTGGCGCAGGCGGAGCTGCTGGTCATTGACGAGGCGGCGGCCATTCCGTTGCCAGTTGTACGGCAGCTGTTGGGGCCGTACCTGGTGTTCCTGTGCTCAACGGTCAACGGTTACGAAGGCACGGGTCGCAGTCTATCTCTGAAGCTCATTCAGCAGCTCAGAGAGCAGGGGGCGAAAATAGGGGGCCCGGCGCCGGGTTCGGCAGCCGCCGGAGGCGGCAGTGGCGGCGGCGGCCAGGAGGGCGGCAGTGGCGGCGGCGGCGGCGGCGGTCGCGTCTTCCGCGAGGTCCAGCTCGAGGAGCCCATTCGCTACGCCCCGGGCGACCCCATCGAGTCGTGGCTGCACGAGCTGTTGTGTTTGGATGCGGGTCAACACATGCCCAAGCCGCCGCCCAAGCTGCCGCACCCCTCGGACTGCGAGCTCTTCCTGGTGGAGCGGGACACGTTGTTCTCGTATCACAAGTGAGTGCAGCGGGGGGGAAGGGGGGGAAGGGGGGGGAGGGGAGGGGAGGACGGCCTGGTTCACCAGGTTGAGACAGACGGAGGAGTTCAAAACCCACCTTACCACTTGCCCTAACCCCCAATCCATGGTGGGGATTTCCTAAAGCAAAATCCCTTCCTCCTCCGGAATTAGGCAATGTGGTTCTTGAAATTTGCAAATTTGATTTCCTCCTCGCCAATAATCCCCCCTCCCCTCCCCTCCCGTCCTCCTTTACCGGGCCCCCAGGGCCAGCGAGAAGTTCCTGCAGCAGATGGTGGCGCTGTTCGTGGCCTCGCACTACAAGAACACGCCCAACGATCTGCTGTTGATGAGCGACGCCCCCGCGCACCAGCTCTTTGTGCTGCTGGCGCCGGTGGACCAGACCAGCAACACCATGCCGCACATCCTGGCGGCCGCGCAGGTGGGCGACTAGTCGGGAATGGGGTGACATGGGGGGGACCTAGGAGGGGGAAAGGGAAGGGGGAGGGGGGGAGAAGGGGAAGGACGTAACCCCACACAGCTATAGGTGCACTGTGTACACCTGTGCAACAGCTGTAAGGTAGGCGCGTCCGTCCTCCCTGTTTTTCCCCATCGTTTTTCCCCATTGTTTTTCCCCATGGTTTAGACTACTCTACTCAAATTTCCCTCCACACACACCCCTCCCTCCCTCCTCACACACCCGCCAGGTGGCGCTGGAGGGCTCCATATCGAAGCGCTCGGCGGTCAACTCCCTGGCTAAGGGTGAACTGCCCCAGGGCGACCTCATTCCCTGGACCGTTAGCCAGCAGTTCCAGGACCCGGACTTCCCGGCACTCAGCGGGGGGAGGGTGGTACGGATTGCCGTACATCCGGAGCTAGGGCGGGCAGGGTATGGGTCAAGGTGCGCGGGAGGGGGGGGAGAGGGGATGGCCGGGGCCCGGGAGGAAGGGGGGGGGAGGTCTGTTGGAGGAGGGGGGTGTCAGGAGCTGATAGAATCGTGACGGGTTTGGTGTGTGTGTGTGTGTTTCGTGTCGTGTTTAAGGTGGTACGACAAGGCGGGGTGTGGAGGTTCTTGGAGGTTAACGCCGGTAATTCCCGTAAGGATGTACGGGAATGAGTCACGAGAATGGGAGGAGAGGGTAGGTGGCATGGGGTGGTGTGCATGGGCGGGAGTGTGGCGAGCGGGGCGGCTTGGGGCGATGCAAATTGCGTTATAAGGCCCTCACCGCTTGTTTTATACGTTGTGTCTGGAGTATCGTATTATGTCTTTATGACTTGATATACAAGGCTGTCTGGCTGGGCGGTGTGTGGCAGGGTCTTGGAGCTGCTACGGCGATACTACCAGGGCGAGCTGACGAGCTTGGACGAGCAGGACGACGGTACGGAAGAGGACGAGGACGAGGAGGACGAGAAGGAGGAGGAAAGCAGCGACGGTGACGACGATGGCGATGGCGGCGGTCGGAAGCGGCGGCGGAAGAGCGGCGCTGACGGCGATGCCAACGGCGCTGACGGCGATTCCCGCCTCTTGAGCGAGCGTCTTGGCCCCCGCAAGGGCCTCCCGCCGCTGCTTGTAAACCTGGCGGATAAGAAACCGGAGCGACTGCACTATCTAGGTAGGGGTGGGGGGGGATGGGGGCGGGATGGGGGGGTGGGGGGGGCTTTGGGGGGTTTTGGGTGTGGGGGGGGTTAGGGGGGTGGGCCCCATCTCTCTCTCTCTTTGGTATACCGCACATACCGTATCGTATTTCCATTTCCCCCGCAAATAAAACACACACCCCTACAGGTGTGTCGTACGGTCTGACTCAGCAGCTGTACAGCTTCTGGCGCAAGGCGGGTTACGAGCCGCTGTATCTGCGGCAGAGCCCGTCGGACACGACCGGCGAGCACACGTGTGTGATGGTGCGGCCCCTGGAGCATCCTGATGTGCAGGGCGGGGGCGCCTGGCTGGGGCCCTTCGTGCAGGACTTCAAGAGCAGGTTCATGAGCCTGCTGGGGAGCGCATTCAGGTGGGGGTTCGAGGTTACAGGGGGTTAAGAGGTGTAGAGGTAGGGGGGAGGAGAATTCTGTGGTGTGAGAAGCGAAGGGCTGATTGCCGACGTCCCAAGCGGGTGGTGATAGCTGGGGGGCGGTAGATGGGGTAGAAGAGGAGTTGGGTGGGGGTTATAGAGGGGTGCCTATGTCTCCTCCTCCAGGACGTGACACAGTTGTGTTTTGTTGAGTTTGGGCGCTGCTGGCACCTCCCTGCTCTGGCTGCGCGTCGTGATAAATGTACATAATAAAATCCGTGACTACGGTATTTCCGCACCGTTTTCCACCCCCGTTTTTCCCCCTCCACCCCGCGCCACCATTGCCACCTCCTTGCCACTGTTTGTTCCCCGCTGCAGGGAGATGCCACCCGCACTGGCTCTGAGCATTCTGGATCCCCGGCTGACGTGGAGCGAGGCCGAGGGGCAGCCGGTGGTCCAGGAAGGGGTGGTGGTGATGCGGGGGGACGGCACCCCGCTGGATGTGTACGACCTGAAGAGGTTGCAGGTAGGGTGTGCCTTCCCTGCCTCCCCTCCCTCTCCTCTGCCCCCGCTTTCCTCGCGGCAGTTGCTTCTTTGTCTGTCGCGTTTGATGATTTCCCCCCTCCTCCCCCTCCCCTCCCCCCGGGCCCCCAGCGCCGACTGGTCAGTCCTGCTACCGTCCTGTACATCGGCAGCACTCTTTCCTCTTTCCTTGGCAGCAGCTTCACCCGCTTGTGGTTCCTCTTTCCTTGGCAGCAGCTTCACCCGCTTATGGTTCCTCTTTCCCCCCTCCTTCCTCCCCCTCAGGCCTACTGCTCCAGCCTAGTGGACTACCACTTGGTGCTGGACCTGCTGCCCCCGCTGGCCAGGGCATACCTGCGGGGCCGACTGCCCGTCAGTCTGTCGTACGGTCAGGCGGCCATCCTGGTCGTACTGGGGTTGCAGCAGCGGGAGCTGGGGGCGCTGGAGGACGGTCTGGGGCTGCCGGCCAACCAGCTGCTGGCGCTGTTCAACAAGGCCATGAGGAAGGTGGGTTGGTCTGGGGCGGGGTTAGGGTTAGGCTTGGGGGGAAGGTGTGGGAGGGGAGGGGAGGTCAGGGCGTTGCCGCCAATAGTGAGGGGAGGGGATGTTGCCCGTCATTACCCGCCACAACGCCTCTACATTCACGGACACACATACACACACACGCATGCGCACATGCAGATGTACGGCTGCCTGCGTGCGGCCAAGGAGGCCGCCGTGGCACGTACCCTGCCTGCCGTACGGCAAGCTCCGGAGCTGGCACCTCACGAGGTGTCGTTGGACGACGATCTGGACGAGGCGGCGGCGGCGGAGCGCGCCAAGCTCCGCGAGCGTTACCTGCGGCCCGAGGACCTGACCCAGTTCGCCATTCGGGGCGGGGAGGAGGATATTGCGGCGGCGTTGGGCGGCAAGGCGCCGGCGGCTGGCGGGCTGGTATCAGTGAAAGGGGGAGCCGGGGAAGGCGGCGGCAGTGGCAGTGGCAAGGCCGGGGGAGATGTTATGCTGTACAAGAAGAAGGGCGGGGGTGGCAAGGGCGGAGATAAGAAGGGTGCGGAGAAGGGGCCACGGATTGGCGGCGGCAAGGGCGGGTTGAAGAAGAACAAGTACGGGGCAGCTCCGAGCCTTGGGGGCGGTGACGGCGAGGCGGGGCGGTCCGGTAAGAAGCTGCGACAGTAACTTTGGGGTGTCGGTCGGGATTGGTGCGCATGTCGAGGCGGGTGTGAGTGGTGCAGCCGGTGGTAAGTGGGTCTTACGACTTGACACAGAATATCGCTACTGCCAACGTTACGGACACACGGCTGACGTGGCAGACTGCGGGGGGGTAAGTGTGCGCGTGCATGTGTGCGTGCGTGCGTGTGTGTGTGTGTGTGTGTGTGTGTGCGCGCGTGTGTGTGTGTTTTGTGGGGCCGGCGAAGGGGCTCCCGGGGGACTGAGACCCACCGGACACCACTCGGGGGGATAATATTACCCTGTGCGCAAGGGCCAGGGGGGCTAGGCGGGTAGGGAGACGGGGAATGTGTAGAGGGGGGGGGCGCTCTCCTGACCCCTCCTGTGTTACTTCGATTACGGACAACAGCGGTCAGGTGATCACCGACCACCCAGACCTGGGGTTTTCCAGAGCTGTAGCGGGGGATGTAACAGGCGGGGGTGGGGGGTGGGATTCGACTCCCGGAACTCCGGTGACCACTTTTCACCCTTTTTCAAAACGGTGGTGGGAGCGCGGCCCCGTGTGGGCGACGTAAGGGGTAGCCGTGTGGCAGGTCGGCTTCCTTTCAAGAGCAGGTTCGCCGGACGTAGAGGGCTGTTACGGGTGCCGTCCCCAGCGGGGAGGGGAGGGGAGGGGAGTCGCATCCAGCTGGGTTGGGCTTTTGCTTTGCCTCTTGTTGGCCGGCTGGACGTCTAGGGGGCATTAACTCGGTCCATTGACCAGATGTCTGACACTTCAACGGGAAAAACTGTACTGCTATGACTGTACGGCGACTGACCGGCATGGTTGATGGTCGGTCACCCTTGTAACATGGAGCCAGATCCCAACCGCAATTCCCCTCTGGGCCTTTTCCCTGGGGGCAAGAGACATTACGAGCTGACGTGGGTAGCACATTGTACGGCATGGGTTCCCTGGATTAAAGCACAGTTCAGGTTAGGTCTCCGGGTCTGGGGAGCAGCAGATTGACTGGCGGCTAGGTGGGGGGCTGTGTCTGGTTGAGGCTGTACGGATGTGTGCCGTCGGGGGCTTCGTGGTTTGGGCCGTACGTCGCCCGTCGTCGCGGCGGTTGTCCATGGCCCGAGCGCCCTGCGCCGCTGTGATGCGGTAGCCTTTGCGGTGTCCCATATACAGACGGGGAGGGAGGCCGCGAGCGGTAAAGTCGTCTTCAGCTGACAACACTTTTTACTTCAGCTAACCGCATGATTGGGACTCAGCAAGCTCCTATACATATAGGATATAGCAAACGTGAACATGTTCTGGAAATCCCTAAAAATTCAGTTTTTCTAACCATACAGCAGGGAGGTAGGTGTGTCATAAGACAGGCAAGTCACAACCATTTTGTTGAGTGATGCACAAGCCTTCCCAGCTTAGCGTGGTCGACGAAACAGGGATGTGCTGTCAACTTTTCCAATGTTAGCAACCGCTTTCTTGCGAGCGAAGAGACGCAGGCTCATAATATTGCTTGAAAGCAGCATTAAACCTCGGAATCAATTGCAGCTCAAATACTTCTCTCAGCCAAAACCACCATTTAGACTTCCTATCAAATGATTTCTCTAAACATCACAACCACTCTGCCGGAAATATCTTTTAAAATCTTGCATAATGCGGTCGAAAATTGAAAACTTCCTCACCGCCCCGCACCTCGTACTCAGGCACAAACGCAAAGACATACACGCGCACAAATTACACAGCACCTCGAACCTGTAGACTTTTTCGCGCCGATGACCTCAGCAAAATCACACCCATGCGCCGTACATACTCCTGCGCAACCGTCAACGCACATCAGACATGATTCATCTTCTCCTCCTGCTAACGAAGCCACACCGACACGAAGCAAACCAACCGAGTTCAGCAGAACACGTTTCGACACAACCGAGAAAAGACGGCCAAGCAATGGCGCTCAACGAGATAAGAATAGAGTGTCTGGAGGTATCCGAGCGGCACCATGTACGGCACAGCCGGACAAGGTGTTCCCACCAGGGCGTGATATGGGCCCTACGAGATACACAGCAGACAGCTAGGGATCAATTACCTTTCCCTCTTGAAAACAGAACGACCGAAGCAGAGGGAGTGTACTTAGGCCGCATCGTCCAGAGTCCCAACGATATTTCAAGGGCACGATGGTAAAAAAGGGGGGGGGGGTGGCGATGCAAGTGTGACGCGCAACGCTGTCGAGACATCTTCGAAACTCTTGATAATGTCGACCGGGTCGGCCCACGACACACCTTAGACTAGCCTGCATACCGGTACAATGACAAGGTGTCCAGCAGCTAACCCACTGCCTTACTTATAAACAAAATTATGTACAGACGCAGTAGAATTTCGACTGCAATGAACCAGAGATTTTTAATTAGGGGAAAAAAGACATGGCAAAGGATGATGCAAAAACTAGCTCTACAACCCCCGGACAGTACACGCGCGGGCACGCCCCGGCACTTTTAGGCACAACGATCCCCATTGTGTCAGGAGATACAACAATCTTGTAAGTGCGAAATGCCAACCGGTTCCCGTAACTTGCGCTGTCTTTCCGTGAGGGCTTTGCGGAAGTCCGGAACCGGAAAACTCTCCTCCTCCAGGACTGATGAGAATTGAGGCAAGGCCATGCAACCTCTACCTACGCTTCTTTCCATTGCTATGAGTTGCTGAGGGCTCAGCAACAGCGTGGCGATAGTGAAATTCAAGGGCGTCCGGCTGACCAAACGACGAGCGACAGCTACCCTTCGCCATCGAAGAGGTCGCCAGATCAAGGATTGACAACTCCCCAAGCGGTCCACTGTCACATCGCCGAAGTGTGTACTTCGGAGGATGCGGACCTGAGGACTGCGTAGCGCGCCCAGTGTTTGCCTTCGTGACGCTTGCAAAGACGTAATCCTGCGAACGAATAAATTTGGTGATCAAGGCGCAATTCATTACTTGCGAATGACACCCTCATAAGGCAAACATGGCCCTTACCAGGACAGGGGGTGGAACACCGGGAACCAGGACTTGAACTACGCGCCGTGCGTCACGGTCCAGAGCCATTGTTGGAGACTCCAAAAGATATGTAGACTGGCTGAGGAGGTTAGTGGGAGGAGGTTTAACCGCTTACGATTTTTTGCTCGCCGAGAGTTGCAGATGCAAACACACTTGTGAGATTTATGCGGACGATACCTCGGATATGGCTAAGGATAACAGAATGTCCCTGGATGCCATTCGCATATCATCCTATGTCCGTACAGCTCCACCTGAATTCGTTCGAAGCTGCTTGTCATGAGGGGTTACCAACCCGTCTAGCTGGTGTGATTGATGTATTCGAGTGTTCCATGTTTGACTAAGCGGTTGGAAAGCCTGCGTCGGTAGACTTTCTCTCAGGGCAGTGACGCCAAGCTTGGTCAGCTTCTCACTCCACGGATTGCATCAAAGGTGTCGATCCAGAAGTGAGGCGCATTTTCAGAATGAGTTTAACTCGAATTCATCACTGAGACTGCAAGATGGCAGTTAAACTTGTGATAATGTGATATCAGGAGTTAACTCTCCTGCGTTGGTTGCGGCCCATGCGCAGTTACAGGCTGAACTTCTGCAAGTTACGCAGGTCCTTTTGTCGATGCCACCTATGCCATTATCCACGCATGCAGAACACATGTGCACCTCCGGTTACTGTTAAGATGCGCGGACACACAGGGCAGCCGCAACGAGCCCGATGCGACGTATTGAAGCACTTAGAAAGGTCACAGTTTTGCCGATATGGCATATTGTTGCGCCGGAAGCAAGCCGTGGGATGCACGGACAGGCGCCACGCCGGCGGAGCCAGAATTCCTAGTGCGAAACCATCCCTTACCTCAGAGACTCCCATTGGGAGAAGGAAGCTTGGTCGGGATGGACCTGAGGTCCCTTTGTTGTGTTTCGGTAAGCATTTGAATTCGGCGTTGCGGCCTCAGCCAGCCTCATCTCCAATTTTGAAAAGACATGGATAAGGAAACTCAGCCGCGAGCGCAGAATCTTCAACAGGTTGCCCTCATATCGCCTTATGGTCTAGCTACCAAACGCAAACTCTGTACTTGCAAGGCTGTCATCTTGCTGCGGGGCACCCACCATCCCTTTTACCGCGCCCAGCCGCCTGTTCCACTTTGGCTCCACTCCAGAAAGCAGGCTGCCTCCATGCTCTACCCGCATCCATCACCGCCATGCATGTCAAACGGTGTCTCCATGTGGGGACAGTTGGTGTTATTATTTTCGGTCATGGCACTGGTGTGAAACCAACATCACCCCTGCCACATAACACACACAACGCCTCGTCTCAGACACCTGCCTTTTTCGTTTGGCCTACGGATACAAACTTCGGCACGTTCATGCACACACACAGACACGTATGCTGTTCCCAGTCCATTGGTGAGCATATGTGCATTTCCACAAGCAACGTTCTGCTGACGTGTATACGCAAGCACACGAACGCCCACACACGAACCCCAACATCGTCACGGTTAACATACAATTTCAAATATTAATTTATTTTTTTACAGATACTACGTTCAACAGGCAGCACCCGGCCGTCCACCCACCCAAATCTCCCAACCCTCAAACCTGGATATCCTGTGCCTTTCCTGCGGTGCTAACCTGTACGGTGCGGTACGGCACGGTACAGTTTTACAGTGTGTACGGAACATGTAACCGCCTTGACCACCCCACATGCAACAACACTTATGGGCCAAATGTTCGACATCAAGCCGACTTGCACTTCCACTGTACGGCATTCCATGTCGTTGTACGACATCTTGTCGGATTGCTGTCGGTCCCCCAGGGTGTATGCTGTTCGGGGAAAGCACCAGCTACTCCGCGGCGGAGCGGCTGCTGGGGATGTGCATGGACGCAGGGGTTAACTTCTTCGACACGGTACGACCAATTCTGTACGGCGTACGTCACGGTTGTGGCGCGTGACTCACTCTGTCGTGCAAAGGCATTCCGTTGTTACTACTACATGCTAATTTGAGCTTTTTACCCGAAGAGAGCCCGGGACCGGACCATGTCGTAGGGTCTAGACGAGCCCAAGGCCCATAGGGCTGCGGAATAACGTTTGACAAGGGGAAGGGACGGGAAACGTTTAATCGGAAATTGGGATTGGGAAATTGGGATTGGTTGCAGTTGATCTTAGCGGGGCGGCCTGGCGGTGTGCACATGTGGGGTTAGGGGGGTAGCGGGTGGCTCCCCACGGCAGTCGGTTCCCCGCCACCAGCTTTAAGACTCTCCCCCCTCCTCCCTCCCCCCTCCCCCAGCCTGTGAGTCTGTCAGTCTGTCAGGTTGTAACCAACAAACCGCCCAGCTCTCCTCACGGCCCCCTCGCCTTTCACTTCTTCCCCGCCCTCACCTCACCTCACCTCACCTCACCTCACCTCACCCCCCTCGCGGTGTCCGTTGTCATTGGGGACCAAGCAGGCCAGGGTAGTGGTAGTGCTCGTCGGGGAGCAGTACCCGCTCTTCCATCGGCCCTCCCGTACACCCCCCGGCTCACCCCCCCAGGCCCGCTCCCACGGCTCCCTCCCCCCTCCGACCCCCCCAGGCGGAGATGTACCCCGTGCCGCAGAGGGCGGACACCCAGGGGACGTCGGAGGAGTACCTGGGCAGGTGGCTTCGGAGCAGCGGGGTGAGGAGGTACGGCAGTACCTCCCACGGCGATTACTTTATTTCTACCCGCCACCTCAACCCCCCACCTCAACCCCCCCAGGGAGGAGGTGTTGGTCGCCAGCAAGGTGGCTGGTCCTAGCGGCCAGATGACCTGGATACGAGGGGGCCCGCACCGAGTGGATGCGGACAACATACGCAGGGTGGGGGAATCCGGGGTGGAGGGTGGGGTGGAGGGTGGGGTGGAGGGTGGGCCGCATGCGTGCCAAAGGGAGATAGCTAGCACCTACAAACGCACATACAGACGCACATACAGACACATGGGCGCACAGACGCCGGTCCCATGGCATCCGAGCGCTGTTCCGTGCCGCATCTTGGAGCGCCCAACCAGCACTTGACGCTCTTCAGCAAACCTTGCTTCGCCGGCATCCCCTCCTTCCCCCCTCCCTTCCCCCCTCCCTTCCCCCCTTCCTTGCCCCCTCCCTTGCCCTCTCCCCCACCCCCCCACCCCCCGCGCGTTCTTGTCATTATCGTTCGCTGCTCACAACCTTGCCACCTCTCTGCCTCACATGTGCCTTTGCCCGCTGCTGCTGCTGCCTGGCCAGGTGAGTCCGAAGGAGGTTCGAGCTTTGTCGGTTTATCGCGTTGCGTCGGTTGGCTAGCCGGACTAGGATAGTCGGGTCGGGCGGGTCGGGCGCGTCTTTGGGGGTTTGGGAGGAGCACTTGCATGTCATCAGCTTTTTATTATCAGCTAATCAGCCAGTTCTTGGCCAAACCTCGTCAATGCCGCCGCCAGGCCGGCGGCAAACTTTATTCCAGCTCTCGTTTTTCGCCGCCTCTACACCTACCTTTACTTCTTTACGGCTTCGCTCTACTGCTTTTCTTCCGCTCTTATTTTGGTCTCGGCGGCTAGGTAGGTAGGTTTCCGCGGTCGTCATCATCCCGAGGTCGGCTCCTTCAAAACCGCCTACTGGTCAGTTCTGCTTCTCTTTCCTTGGCAGCAGCTTCACTCGTTCGTGGTTCGTCTTTCCCCCCTCCCCCCTTTCCCCCCTGGGAGGCTCTGGACGGAACCTTGAGGCGGCTGGGAGTGGACTACGTGGACCTGTACCAGATCCACTGGCCGGACAGGTGCGCGTCAAGAGGGGTTCAAAGCGTCCTCAGGACTACGTAAGATGTCGCCTTGAAGTACGGCACCTGGGTTATTGGGGGGTGGAGGGCGCAGCATTAGCGGGCGGGTGAGCCCAAGTGACGGTGCTCTGTAACATCATTCGCATACTCCTGTTGGTATGTTGCGGCATCCGTACATGCTGGTTGCTCGCGGCTGAAACATATAGAGAAATAGGCACACAGACAGACAGACAGACAGACAGACAGACAGACAGACAAATTTAAGCCGTTGCTGGCACCTGTTCTTACCCGCACATTCCGGAGCCGGCGCCGGTAGGTATGTCCCTATGTTCGGTGACAGTGAGTACGAGCCATCGTACGCTTTCGACGGCGCCGTACCGCTGGAGGAGCAGCTAGGAGCACTGGGACGTGCTGTACGGGAGGGCAAGGTGCGGTACGTGGGGCTCAGCAACGAAACCCCGTGGGGACTGTGCAAGGCCCTGTCGGCAGGTATGTATGTATGTATGTATGTATGTATGTATGTATGTATGTATGTATGTATGTATGTATGTATGTATGTATGTATGTATGTATGTATGTATGTATGTATGTATGTATGTATGTATGTATGTATGTATGTATGTATGTATGTATGTATGTCATAACTATTTACTTCGGAGGGGGGTTGTGGGGGACAAGATGATTGAGACACGCAGCCGCAGCCGAATCAATGGATGGAAGGGTTGTTAGGGGAGCGCGGCTTTACTTACATACTCTCCGAGGACGCGCCGTCGGGACTGCAATCTACGCCGCAACCTACCTCATAGCCTCCATGTCGTACAAAGCGTGAAACGTTTTAAATACTTGGTATGTGGCTTGTATGTACCCCCGTACAAGCGCTCTCTCGCTCTCCCTCATCTCTTCCCTCGCTCCCCTTCGTGTCGCGTCTGTATGTCCATCAGTATTTGGAACACTATTTACAACGGCTACCCATGTTGCCCTGCCCTGACACCTGTCCCAACCCACCCTGTCATGGCTTGAACTGGGATGTACGGTGTACGACTGCCTGTGGCTCCCCACACAAACTCCGCCTGCCTCGCCTCAGCCTCCCTGGACTCCTCCCTGCCCCGGGTAGTATCGCTCCAAAACGCCTACAGCTTAACCTGTCGCACATTCGACAGCGGCGGCCTGGCGGAGATCTGCCACCTGGAGGATGTGGGGCTTATGTCGTACAGCCCGTTGGCGATGGGTCTCCTCACGGTGGGGCCCAGCGAGGGACTTTTGGACGGGGGGGGGAGGGGACACTGTGTTTCGGTGAGGTGGCGCGTCTTTGGTGGGAGGTAGGCAATCTCACGGCTTCTGGATGTGTAACTGCACGCCCACGCCCCGGCCCCACCACGAACCCCTCATCACGTGCTGATCTCTCCTCCGCCGCCTCCGCCTCCTCCGCCGCCTCCGCCTCCGCCTCCTCCGCCGCCTCCGCCTCCGCCTCCTCTTCTGCCGCCTCCGCCGCCACCGCCTCCGCCTCCTCTTCTGCCGCCTCCTCCTCCGCCGCCTCCGCCTCCTCTTCTGCCGCCTCCTCCTCCGCCGCCTCCGCCGCCTCCGCCGCCTCTTCTGCCGCCGCCGCCGCCGCCGCCACCGCCGCCTCCCCCACTGCACCTTATTCCGTCTTGTCTCGTCGTCGCTGCCCAGCCTGCTACACACGTCCATACATACATACATACATACATACATACATACATACATACATACATACATACATACATACATACATACATACATACATACATACATACATACATACATACATACATACATACATACGTACACACGCGTACGTATAAGTGTTTTTGGATTGAACAGGTTCTCTGCAGTACGCTCTAGCCACCCAACCCCCTAGTGCCCTTCGACCCTCGTTGGGAAAGCTGTTCCTCATGCACCGCCACATCATATTTGCCATGCCCCCCCTTATCAAGGGGCTTCGAAAATATTGTTAAAACACATACAGCTACTGCACCTGCTCACTGCACTGCAATGCTCTGACGCGGTCGTTATTTTTTCTACATTAATACCTTTTTCTGCGCGGCAATTACTTTTGAGGGTAGCCTTAATTTATTTGCCCCGATTCGTAGAGCAGCTACCAGGTCCGCCGGTCCTCACTCGCCCACCCACCCGCCCACCTAGGGCTCATCCCCTTCATCCCAGGAGTTAACCTCACGTGCTATCCCCACCACACGCGTCTTCTCCCCCCTCCCCCCGACACGCATACCCTCATACACACATACACACATACACGACCCGCGCAGGGCAAGTACCTAGCCCCGGACGGGGGGCCCCCCACTGCGCGTCTCAACCGCTACCGCGGCCGCTACGCAGAGGCGGAGAGCCGCTATGGCCCCAAACCCAACGTCCTGCAGTCCGTAACCGCCTACTGCCGCCTAGCCGCGGACGCGAGTCTCACACCCACACAGCTGGCCCTGCGGTTCGTGCTATCCAGGCCCATGGTGGCGTGCGCCGTGGTGGGGGCCACGAGCGAGGAGCAGCTTGCGGAGCTGCTGGCGGCGGCAGTGCCGGCACCGCCGCCGGCAGCGGGGGGAAGCTCGGGGTTGGGTTCTGGGTGGGGCGAGTGTCGGAGTGGGAGCGAGTGGTTACCTGAGGAGGTGTTGCGGGAGATAGATCGGATACATGCGCGGTTCCCTAACCCCACGCCGTGAGAGGGCGGTTTCCCGATGGGAGGGTTGAAGGGGGCGCCTGGAAGGCAGCGGCAGCGGGCGGGGAAGGTGGTGGGGGAAGGGCAGCAGCAGCAGCAGCAGCCCCCGGGCGGGGCCCACAGCAAGGCCCACTTGATGGCCACTACTGATCCCTCGGAGGCGCAGGTAGTAGTGGTAGTGGTAGTGGTAGTAGTGTGTCGTATGCGGATAGAGGGGCAGGTTATTGAGGGGGTAGGTTTTTGCCGGGCGTGCATTACTGCTTCTGCGACTTTATGCTGCATTACTGGAAGTTTGCTGAACGGCACGCTGGGACGCCAGGGAACACGGGAGGCTCCGCTATATGGTTCGGCTGGCGGCTGCCGGAAATCGACCGCGACTATGTGGGGTGGGAGCTTACGAACTGCCATATCGGAGTATGCGTCGATAGAGGATGCGTTCGTGTTATGTTAAAGAACTGTCATCGTTCATGTGGAGCGAGATGTATTTTTTTACTCGATTTCGTTGATGCGATTTGATTAGTTGACGGGCGGCTTTGCAATTGCTTAGCAGACAGTAATTTAAGAGGGCCGTCCGATATGGCTACATGTAAACAAGCTGCCGCGATTGTCAACTTGTGTAGCTGTTATTGATAATGCTGAGTTGAAGGCACCTGCATTTATGACGTACGTTTGGCTTGCGTATAGTCCGCGGACTACGAGCCGGCCGGCTCGTCATCCCTGATCGTCATTAGGCCGCAGTAACTCTGCAGGTACGGTTGTTAAAGGCCAACGCGCACATTCATCCCGTCAGGCATTAAATTACGGAAGCTGATTAGCGTGTGTCCTCTCGCGCAATGGCTTTGCGGAGCTGGGTGTACATGTGTCAGAATTCCGTATGTCGAGCGACAAGCGGCGGCCAGCGTGCCACAACCACTTCCACGCGCAAATTATACTTTCATACAAGCCAATTCTCAGAAGTAACGCCCTGGTGTTATTTTTACGTCGGTTTTTTTGGCAGCCCTGTCGGCAGTACGGTAAACGCAATCATGCGCAATCCTCAACAAACAACGCTTTTTTCAGAATCTTTTAGTATGACACGTTTATAGCTCCATTAATTTTATTGGATTCAATTTCCGCTGCTTACTGAGAAAGTTGCGTATGCGTCGTAAGAATGTCGACCTGCGAGCTACCCGGTACTGACGCGGCACAAAAGGTGGAGGAACTAAGACGCGCACTTGACCGTAGCCAAGCTCTGCTCGCTGATATCGAAGCCAAATATGCAAGACGTCCTGCAGAGGAAAGTACGGCTGCTGTCGTGGACAGCATCATGGCTTCCGCAAGCGACAACGAACCCAGTGAGGACGATGAAGTACCATTGGAGCAACCCAGAAGCCCTCTAAAGTCACGCGGTGGCCTCAACGTCTTCAAGTCCCGGCTGACGCAATGGTTTGGTGGCAAACGATTTGAAAAGGCAGCCAAGCGACCGGCTGAGACAGCCCCACGCACCCTCTCGTTCTCACGTGTCAACATAGGCTTTCCTGCAGATGCAACTGCAACAGAGAGCCCGGAGGTTCTTGCAGAATTAGCACCATCGACTTCCCCACAGCTGCCATCACGTCTTTTTCAACGCTCCTGGACGAGCAACGCCGCACGCCACCCCGCATCCGGCCCCGTAGCCAACCGCGCAACGTCCTTCACGGCAACAGCACTACCGGCTGGATCGTCCATGTACGGCAACAGCACCGCCGCCGCTTCTTGCAGCAGCGCTGCCGCATCTTCTACTTGCATCCCCCTGGTACCCCAGCCGCCGCCGCCGCCGCAGCAGCAGCAGCCCAAGCCGTCGCAGCTCGACGCCGCCCCGCCGGCAGTGCCCATCGTGACCCGGAGGGCTTCTTCGGGGCCATCGTCAAACCGACTGATCCCCACGCTGGCAGCTTCGGCCTCATCTTCATCCCAGTCGCAGCGGCGAATCGTCTTCCGAGACACCGTCTGGGCTCCACTTATCCCCTCCGACAGCTCACCCAACGACCCCCTCCGACCCCGCCGGCCCTCATCCTCACTTCGTAACTCCCGAGATAGCGACAATGCCGTACCCGCGCCGTACAACCTTACGCCAATATCGCCGCAGGCCGTCAGGACCAACAGCGCCATGAACAACAGCAGCAGCTGCAGCAGCAGCATCACCACTACCACTACCTCTACCACACTCATGGCCACACCTAGCACGCGCAACACAGTGCGCTGGGCTATGCAAGATAAGGATCTGCTGGAGGCGCAGTTGCCACAAGTGTACAGCAGTACGGGATCGTCCAGGTCGCAGCAGCAGATGTTTGTGGCCAGCGCTAACAGCGACGATCCGCATCAGCGCTCTGAGCCCTCAGTCGTCTACGCGAGGGCCAGGTCGTTCACGACGGCCGTCGCAGGGCCCGTTGGATCGCCAGGTAGCCGCAGCGGTACGCAACGCGCCCTGACCCACGGGTCAGTCGGGACCGAGGACGCTCTCCGCCGCACGTTGCAAGTATCGCGCGCCCCGCAGTCCTTGACTTCCTCGTCTTCGCGCCCGTCTTCCGGTACGGTGACCTTGATCACCGGGGGTCAGATGGAACGAACTGATGGCGACGGTGTCCCAGGATCTGTGCCCGGCACTGCCGCCGCTGAACCTTGCGACCAGGAGGTTGCCTCAGAGCTCAGCCCAACATCGTCAACAGCAGACGGCACGCAGGGCAATCTATTGCAGAAACAGCAGCAACAGCAACAGCAGCAGCAGGATTACTTTATGGCAGCGCAGTACGCTCACGATGTTGGCAAGCCGTTGTGGGCCTCGCTGCGGTTGGCGGGAATTCCCGAGGCGGGGAGTGGGGGCGGGAGCGGGAGCAACCCAGCGCCACGCAATGCGAGAAGCGGCTGGCGGCGCAGCATTGACTTCTCCTCCTTGCCGCACCATCTGACGTTTTCGCCTGCTCCAACCGGCCCCGCTGCGCCTGCCGCCGGCGCCGCCGCCGCCACCCTCTCCGACACCGCTGCTGGTTCCGGCGCCGGCCGAGGACGTTCCGCTCGCAGACAGACCTGGAGCAATAACGAAGTCTTCATCCCAGCTCGTGAGTAGCGTCTTTGCGGCGGCAGCGGTAGCAAGGCCGGGTGTGGTCTCTGATTGCGTTTGGTGATGTGGGGGCCCCACAGGGCTATGTGGGGGCTTACAGCTTGCGACGGTTGCAGGGGTTGCTGCTGCCCGCGACGCGTCGGAAGCATGGTGGTGATGTGTGAGGCCCTTGGTGCGGGAGGTACGTGGCAAAGCAGGCGCATACGGCAGTTCTGAAGCGTACGGCATCTAGGAGGCCCGCCCACTGGAGCTTTGTCTGCAGTGGGAGAAAGTCTTCAGGTTACAACAACGACCACTTGAAGCAATTGGACCAAAGTTCTTTATGCCCTTGGGCTTTGACGACGGCACGAACCCAAACGAGCTGATTTTGAGATGATGGAGCGTCCGTTTGTCTGTCTGTCTGTCAGACAGTCGGCCGATTCGCGTTTGTGTCGGGCGGTTGCACGGTTTTATTACTTACTTCCAATATCGCTATGGGAGCATTTGCACGAGGACTGGAAAAAAATCAGCAATGGTTGGGATGTTCAACATTTTGGAAGGAGGTTCAGCGATTTTGAAGGATGCGATAACGTTGTATTTTGTATAGACATGTTCCCGTACTCCACTCAACGATCTCAGCAATGCAGCAGCAACAGCGATGGTGCTTGCATTCATGCAGTGGTACACTTATGGAGGAAGACGGATCAAAATAGGCGCCCATCGGAGCTTCATTGCTGTCATGAAGACGTACGATGTATCGCGAAGGTGAAGATCAAGCTCGCGTGATTGCTTACTTCGGGCAATGCGTGCTAGGATTCAAGCTGCGGCGATATTCATACCTAACTTTTCTGCCTAAAATTGTTTTGCTTTACCTATATGTGATCTTTTATTGACTGTATTGCTCGCGAATACTCATGATGAAAGGAATGATTGACTGTCGTTGGCTGTCGATTGCGCAATTTTGGTTTCGGCATAACAAAGCAACGAAGCGGCTTACTGTTCCTGGAGATGTTATTGGCTTACGTCTGCAAGTAGGGCGATTGAATAAATTAGATGCAGTTGTATGTGGACTGAAATGCCCAAGTGCTGTGGTTATTCGCGGATGGTTCGATATAGACCTGAGACGTTACACCTGGCATTCATGATTACGTGTTCTCGGGGGGAGGAAGGAGGTGATTATTTGAACGGGGAATTGTGGATGCGACACGGCCACATGCCAGCCCATGCGCGGCCTCCACGTCTACCGCTGGATGCGCGTCTGTGTATGAGCCTTGGGACATGCGTAAGGGCGTCAATACGTTGTATGCGTGAGCGCGCGCGGGAACGTGTGGGCACGTGCAGCTTGCGAATTGCGAGTTGCGAGTTGCGAATGCGTTCTAGGTATGTGCTCCTTATCCTTTCATGGCCGTTTAGATGGGCGTGCATGCGCTCGAAGGCAGAAGTCCGTTCGGATTTGACCGTGCACGAAGTACCCAGTCGCACTTTATTGGCTCGTTCTTCGATCCTGTATCGAATTTTCTCAAATCTGCAAAACATACTCGCTTCCTACGCACCGTTGTCACGCCAAAACATCTGGAGCGCACAAATTACGTGCCACGACCGAGTTAGTCGCTATCCGCAGGTGGCTAAGCCAACCGAAGGTAGTAAGGCGAACCGTGTGTTGATTTATTTGAGACTTTGGGTAGCGTATAAGGCGCTTTCCGTTGTGATTTGAGGATGTTAGGTTGTCGTTCATCTGTCGTTAGTTGGATGAGCGTTACGCATCCAGGGTAGGGCCGGGTGTGATAAGGCCCGGCGTGGATCCGTCGATACTTCGCCATAAATGTGAGTGCGAAGAGGCCAAACATTTGTCGTTTGGCTCTCGAAGCAACTCTTCGTGAGCGTATAGACCATTATATTATTGAAGATAATATAATTATAGGAGGGTTGATAGGACTGTCTAGTGTAACAAGACTGCAATCCTACCCTACCTCGACACGCGCAGCAGAGCAGGATAGACAGAGAGTGTACACACAGCATTCCATAAGGTCCGCCCTTAGTGCTCCTACCTCTAGGCTCGACAGGGATCCGTTCCCAGCCCGTCCTCGCCTACTGCGATCGCGCAAATCAAGTTAACGAAGCTGGAGTGAGCCAGCCAAGTCAAGCCGGAGCTTTAAGGAGAGCTCCTATTGTATAATCATCTATTCACCCCACAGCCAAACGACTGATCCATCCGCATTTCTTATGTTTGTTAGCACGTCATATGGCGTGACACCGTTTTGCTTGCGCAATCCTGCGGCCTTATGTGCGGCAGCATGCCGTATCTGGCTTCCTATCACTGCCAGGCGCTGCAGTTGTAAGCTGGCCTTGCGCACTGTACATGTAGAACTCTTTTACACACCCAAAACGTCAAGTGCACACGGCTTTGCCCGCACTAGGGCTTATACTGGAACTCAGATAAGGTGCCAAATGCTTTTGCGGCCATGAAAACAATGCGGTGGCGTTATCCGCACACGCAGCAGAGGTGGGGGTTAGCTGGGTGGTGGGTGATGGGCGGCTTCTGTAGTCACAATGGACCATTCTATGTCATGTTAGATTATGTTTTTCGCCACAACCTTTTGTACTGTAAGGACAGGATGCGATGTAATTATCTGCGCGGGAAATGGCTGTGATACGTGCCGGACAGAGTGGGCGAAGGGGGTCTGTCCGGCATTTACGGCAGTGCGGGCAGATTTGGGCTCTGCCACCCTGACTGACTTTAAATAAAGTCGGTCAGGGTGGCAGAGGCCAAACCTGAACAAATTTCTGTCTTCCAGGAATTACATTATGCGTGTTTGTGATTGTGTTTGTACGTATTTTGATTACAGCATGAAAGGTGCGTTGATTACAGCGTTGGGACATTTCGCGACCTCCCGTGCGAGGGGTGTGTGGCCTGAGGGGGCTGCTGTCGTATGTGTCGCGATGCCACGTTCCGCGCTTGGCAAGGCTTGGAGTTTCACGCATGTTAATTTCACGCATTTTAAAATAGTTTAGCTATATATTCGTTTGTTCTTCCATGCAGGACATGCAGGAAAGCTTTGCAACGGATGTGTGGTCATCTTTAATCTCGATGTCTCAGAATCTATTTTTAATTTGTCAATGATAATAAGTGCTACGGCTCACAATCAACGTGACATGGTTTTGCTGGAAACTGTTGAGGCAAATGCTATCCGGCCAGTCTGCCGCCTGGTGGGTACGTGATAGTTGGCTTCTGGTGTGGTTCGGAGCCATCTTCGTACTGATCTGATCGACTGTCGAACTGGAGAATACAAGGCAATGCTTTTGTAACGATCTGGAATCAACATTGCATCCGATCCATTTCGCCTTCAATAGGAGCATTTGCCCGTCCCTTCCGTAGTGGACACAAGTACTTCTGTATCCTCCTGAAGTTATGGCTCCTGTCCCGGCTCGGCAACTGCTCGACGACCTGACATGTAAGTCTTCAGCAACTCACCACGAATGGTAAGACAGTGTTCTTTTGTTCACCGTTTTACCTAGCGGCCTACGGTTTCATGGTACGAAGTAAGGCAACCATGAGGTGGTTGGCGCTATCCAGCTTCGCTACGGTAACGGATCGGCGAGATTCGGCGTTTCGGTTGCTCTTATCAACGCGCGTAGTGCTGAAGCTATTTAGTTTGTTTGAATGGAGGCTTGTTCCTACGAACTAATTTCCATGGGTTAGCTGTTGCACAGCAGAGACGGTTAACGATTGGAATCCCAACAGTCCACAGCAATTCACCTGCTGAAAGCTCGTCTTGGGTCAGCTGGAAAATATTTTTTATTTATAATTGTAACTTCATCACGAATAGGTAATTCCTGTTGCAACAGTACCCAGTTATAATCACATGTTTGAAGTAAAGCTGTACCCCAAACCTTGAACATTTATATGAACGCAAGCATGCGAGGTTGATAGTATCAATATATTTAATGCGAATTTGATAAGCCTGGGTTAAGCTGGGTTTTGCTGGGCGGGAGCTAGGGTGTACTACGGGGAGTTGACTACGTTACGGAACGAATTGGCTTTGAAGCTGACGGCCGTTATGTACTTGGCTGACGAGGTGTGTAATAAGTAAGGAGATTGCTTTAACATAAAAAAATTTTATGCGAGATTCCGTTGCGTTTAAATGGCCTGTAAAGTGGATGACAGTGCGGGTGTCGTCGTGGATGTCAGAGCCAAGGTTGTTGAGTTACAACGCGAGTGGGAGCGCAGCCGTGCATTTCTAGCAGAACTCGAGGCTGGCGTTCGTGAGCGCCCGGCTGTCGCCGGCAAGACGGAGTTCCAACGAACTGCCTGGGCAGACGCAACGGGCGAAGAGGTCGCCGACCTCGAAAACGCAAATACAATCAGAAATGTCGAGCCATTGAGTATAAAGGTCCTTCGACGTGGCAGCACTTCCGGCGTGCAGAATGACCGACGTGGACGCAATGCCGGCGAGGCAGCGGTCGCCTCGCAAACACGCCAGCCTGCTATGGCGCGTCCAATAAATATGGTTTTTGAGTCATCAATTGAACACAGGATTGCAAAGCCACCGGATGACAACCTGCACTTTTCCGCCCAAAGGCACGGTCTGCTGCCGCCACGCCCGCCCGTAGGGCCTCCCCAGCAACGGCGCTGCGTGAGCTTTCGGCTAAGGGACTCCCCCGCGCTTCATAACGCGCAGCTGTCTAGCCCTTCTATGAACGCCAGCGGCGGGGCCCTCCGCAGCGGCAGCTGCAGCGAACTCGCCCTGCCCGCTGGTCTGGACGACGGGCGCGTAGAGTCGCCAACTCTGCCTCGCGCTGCATCCATCCCAAACTCAGCATATGCAACACGCACGCAAAGTACGACGCGTGTCGTACACGATGGATCACCGTTTAGGACTTCTCAGCGGGTTTCATTCGACTCCGCGCAACTCAATTTCGCCTCCGCAGCTCTGGTGCCGACCTCCTTGGCTGTGGGCTACAAGCGGAGGAGCTACAGCACCAACGGCACCGAGGCGATGGAGAGAGCGGCTGCGGCCGCCATCGGCGATACGACAGCTGCCACGAAAGCGGGTGCCGTACGGACCCTTAGCTCCCGCCGGATGGAGGTCTACAGACGGAGCAGCGGCAACGGGGTCGGTTGTGACAGCCGCGGTGGCGGTGCCTTGCCGTATCTATTGTCAGACTGCGGAAAAACGGCGGCTGCACCCGCTACCTCCCCTTCCCTAGAGCTGCCGTCGCTTCAGTTTGACCAAGGCGGCCGCTTCTCCGTCGGCCATGAGCACGCGCCGCCGCTGTCGGCAGCAAGCTCTCGGAACTTACTCAGCACCGTGAAGGACGGCCTCCAACCGCCACCCATCCCGAAGCTGCGGTGTCTGCAGCCCCCACGGCTTTCCGAGCCGCTGGAAGAAAGTTGCTGCTGCGGCAGTGGCGACACTGGCGACAGCAGCACTGGCGGCATCAATTGCGATTGCGAACCCACGGAGGACGAGGAGGAGGAGGACGAGGAGGAGGAGGGCGATTTGGAGGCAGACTTTGCTGCGACGGCGATCAGTTTGTCACCGCGGGCAAGCCAGCCCCGCGTTATTGTCGGCCAGATGCGCCCTACCTGGCAGCGGCAGCTGCAGCAAGAGCAGTGCGTGCTGCCTGGCTCAGTAGAGAGCAGCTCCTCTCCAAGATCGAATTGCGAAGCCGCGGTGGCGCTGGGGGCCCTGCGCGCCATGTCCAACTCCCTGACGTACATGCGACCGCAGCTGGACGAGCATTCGCCTCCATCGCCGCTGCTGCCGCAGCAGGAGGAGCAGCAACAGCAACAGCCGATTGACGATGTACGGCGGCCGCACGCTGCGGGTTGCTTCTCGGGTCCACCTGGCCATGTACGCGCCAAGTCACTGAGTGTCCTGCGCCTCAAGGGCATACCTGAGGAGGACGGACCCGCAGGTCTCCCTGCCCCACGGTGGTCAACGGGCCAGTGCCTTGAGCTGGGCGGCGGCTTGCAAAGGCTCCCAAGCCTAAACAGCCCCAATGGTCCTGGCGGCAGCGGACCCGGCGGCAATGCCAGCGGCGGCAGCGGCAGTAGCCGCTTCAGCGGACGCGTTGCGCAGGAGCTGTCCAACAATGTCGTACAGGTGGGCCCTCGTCGTACAGTACGACACTCATGGGCCGCGGACACGTTTCCAAATTTTGGTGAAGTCCAGCGGGACCTCAGGTATAGCGGGATGCTATGAGGAGAGGGGACGCATGCCGGCGGCGTACGGATGGCGTACGGATGGCTTGCTGCTGGCGTTTCGTGTCGAGACGCATTGGTGCAACTTCGTCGATTGTGCAGGTTGGCTATCCAACGCCGCGTCGCTGTTGGTTGGGTGCTTTGACAACGTGCAGTTACGCAATACTCCCATTCCGTTAGCCGTTATCGAAGCGGCGGTGTAGCACTGGATTGGAGAGCAATTAAGACACCGTTCGCACCGGCAGGGATGTCTGGGAGCGTGGCTTGGGAACGCAAGCGGTGTGCGCATCCCAACCAAATGTGTGAGCTGGTTAGCGGTGACGAAGCGTCGCCGCCAGACATGTATGCTCGTATTTATAAGTATCTGCGCATCCACGCATGCATGCATGTGAGAGGCTTTTCATCGGCAGGAACTCACATCCAAGGGAGACCTCCTGTAGCATTCCTCAAGATCGTTATGTCGGATTTTGGCAGGATTACCATCAAATGTTGCATGGAATGAAATAATGATAGGTAATGCAGGGCATTGCGTGAGACATATGGTTTTAAAGTTGGTTACAGGGTTTCCGCTCTTCGCGCTGTGAATTGGTAGTCAGTGGGGTGTTCGTCCCCTTTAGTTCATCCCCTTTAGGGGATGAACCAAAGGCTTCCCCCGAAGGGGAAGTCATCCCCTATAGGCGCTTAGTCATCGAAATCTTCAGGGCTTCCGCAACCGAGCTGCGAACCGTGCGGCGATATATGGCTTGCCAGGAGCTCTTGGAGAAAACAATGCAATCAGGGATGTCCGTACGTCTGAATGTTTGCTGCAATTGTTGGTTAGTGCTGATTGGTTGCTGGTCTCTTTTACGGCGGTTTATAAGCTTGCTTTTTCGTCTATTCGGGCCTTATATGCGAGTCTAAAACTATATAAACTGCTAAGGACGAAATTTCGGATCGACGGCGTTGCGGGCTTGCGCCATGCTCCTGCACATATTGAAGTTGTACGGCGAAGCGAATCTATCACAGGGACTTGCATATTGCCTTGACCGCCCTAGACTTACCTATAATTTACCGTCGTTCGCGCGGATAGCGGTGATGCAAGCATCCGCACCCAACGTGTGGTCACTAGGGTGCAAACATCAAAATGCCATCGCAAAACATTTCGCATACGGCAAGTTGAAATTGACAACACATCAACCCTTTCCGACACACATAATTGACCACCAGCATCACCTTCGTGAACCCCGCAAAGCCATTCATTATCATATAGCAACTTAAATGTACATTTTGAGGCGACATGTGCCTCCTAGGACTTTAGCTCTCACATCAAACACCAATATTTACTAATTTCGGGCTGTCGGCTGCCTCGTTTTCCACGGATAGGCGCTCGGATGGGCGAGCTGTTCCGCCTGCGATGAATGCGTTAAGACGGTTGACCACTGCGATGATATCGAAATGGCTCCTGGCCGGGTTGCGTCACATATGGGTAGACGACTACCTGTGCGATCCGCTGCATTTGATGGGACGTATCCAGAAATATTGCTGTGCTTTGCGGTGGAATGGGGTGGGGTGGGGTGGGGTGGGGGAAAGGTCCGGCCCTGCGAGGGTGAAATGGCGCGCCTGGGGATGGGGAACTTGTTATTCTCTGAGGATGTAATAGGTTGGTGGGGAATGTTGGGGGTAGGTGGGTTTACGTCAGTCTGAGTTTTGTCAAAGGACGTCTGTTTGCGAACCCGCTGCAAGATTCAACCGACATTTATGGCACGAATTCAGGCGTATATGGCACGGGGTGTTGTGCGTAATGTGTCGCTCAATCTAAACAGGTGTCACCGGGCTTCTGACTTTTAAGTAATATCAAAGGAGGCCGAAGATTCCACGCAACAGCCTAGATATCCAGATTGATATATGAGGGGCCAGCTGTCCCTGCCATGCCATGTCGCCCGAACTTTTAGTCTGGATACTGGACATAATTTAAAAATATGGCGTTTCAAGGATAATATACTTTAACAGGGCAAATAGACCGTCCAGGCAAAGGTGTCCATCGAAGATATAAAGGCCGGTATACCGGTATTGGGGAAGTTATCGGTTGGCAGTTATTGCGGCTTGTGGTCTGTTTTGTAGGCCCCTCCTCGTCCCCTTTCTCCCCTCCTCCTGTCCCGGGGGGCGCTTTTCGGTTTTCCGAGCTGTTGTATATTATATATCGTGCCGTGGAGGGCTTTCTAGCTCCCAAATCACCAACCTGCCGCAAACGTGGCGGCGGGCGCACGTGTGCCGATCAGTCCTTCATGAACGGCGGTGTCAGGAGTAGTCGGTAGCGGCCCCAGCGGTGGGGAATCCGGATGTGGTCAGGTTGGGACAGGCCAAGGTGAATCGGTAGCAATCCATTAGCACACATACGTACCTCCAAAATGTGTATTAGGGCCACACGGCCTAGCAGTTGACGAGGGGCACGTGCGAGGCGGTGTCACCGCCCGCAGGAGCGCTTGGGGGCGCCTCGTGCCGGCGGGCTTGCCGCTGGTTCCCACCGTTCGGGAAGGGGAGCGGCTGGGCGCCGGTCCGGGGTGTAATGTGTGTTTTCCTCACCCCGCCGCTTTAGGTTGCTGGTGGGAGGTCAGGCAACACTCGGAGAGATATGCGAGTAGGGAGTAGGAAAGTGGAGCGGCAGGAGCGGCAGCTAGAGGAGTAGCAGAGAGGGCGCAGGGAATTCGGACGCGGCGGAACGTGGGTCCGGTTTGCAGCAAAGTGCAGTACAGTGCAGTGCGATACAGGAGGCAGGCAGAACATGGCGGTAAATGGGGCTGTCTTTAACGCCCCACAGGTCGGGTTTTTCTTTCGGTTTCAGCGCACTCTCTTCTCGGGTCTTGTCGGACGCTGGAGGAATGGTAGAGGGTCCTGAGTGGCCTGCGGGTGTTTTGTGTTACCGGATAGCTGCCCAGGTGTGCGGCACTCACTGCATCTGGAACCGGAACGACCCGCGCTTTCGGTTACACATGTCACTGGGCGGAGGGGGGGGACGGGAAGTGAGTGCGACGGTGCCAGTACGGTACCGCTTTGCTTGGCTCTCAGGTCCAGCGAGCTTGTGGACGGGTGGACAGGTGAAATCAGCGTAGATTAGTACTTTTAAGCCCTCGTGGTCCCTTCTGTGAGCCCCGCCGTGCGCACGCCCCATTTGGCGCTCCGTTCTCTGGTGCTGTTATGGAGTGAAACGGAATGGCGCTGGGAATGGAAATGCATGTAGCCGCTGCACCGCTGTTGAGCTTCAGATCTGAGGTCGAGTGAGTTCGGGGGCCCTCTGCGGGGAGACTCGGTAGCGCGTGGGTTTGGATACCGAATCAGATTTAAAACCGGTGAGGCGGGTGATAAATAAATAGCGGACATTGTTCAGGCGGTGTTGTTCTCTGACTTGTCAGTCATTGGATTCTTTGAGATGTAGATATGAGATGTGTGGGACAGGGGGAACACATCTTCACCCTGCGGCCGATACCCGGCAGACCCTGCCCTCCCCGGTATTCCGGGCAGCTTCATGTGGTCACCAATTTCTTAGTGGTTCGCCACCCATCATCGGCATCATACGACATCACGACTCCATTTATGGTCACCTCCCATGCTGACATAATACCAGGTCTCCATAACCCGAGGGAGCTTTAATGTCATCTAGTGTATAGAGACTCGACCCTGTCAGGATTCGATTCCGGAACTTAAGGGGGCATTGATGCGTGCCTTACCAGTAGTGCCTGACCTATTGTGTCTTGAATGGCTAGCGCTAGTTAATCATTCCATTTTTAAGATGTCACGTCGCGCGGGGGCCACACACTCGCGAGGAAGCTAAGCGGAAGTTGCATACTCATGTTTTGACGGGCTGTCTGCCTGTCTGTCCATCTGCCATCCTGGCTAGCGTAATAAATGTCGGTATGGAGGGAGGCACGTGTTTCAGGCATCGAGTAGGGGAAGGCCGCCGTGTTATTTGCTGCTAGAGAGCTCTGCAATGAGCTGAAGAACAAAGGGTAGTTGAAAATGCCGGGTAGTGGAAAGTTGAGCCTTAGCATTCCTCAGGCTCAGCCGTGATATCCACTATGGTTCGCTCAAAGCTATACATCTAATAGGCTATTCATGGCGGTTCTGGGCTGCATGCAGCCCGGCATGCGTGCATCACCCCCTCCGGCTGCATGTAGCCCGGCTGCATCCCGCTGCTGCATCTGAAAGCAAGCTGAGCTGAATGAAGCTGGCAGGCGCCGGAAAGCCTTCCGGGGCAGGGCCTGCAGCTGAAGACGCGGACGCAAAGCCGGCCAGGAACCCAGGGGGCTACGGGGACTGAATTTATTTCAAGCACCATGTGCATGGACGGGCGGTGCAACCAGATTTGGGCGGTTCTGCCCTCCCGGGGCTATTTGGGCTGATTGGCTGGCGCTAAGGTCCTGCTGCAGCCTTTTGCACCTGTCCCGTAGTCATGATGATGATCTGTTCTGTTGTGGCGATGTGTGTGTTGTGTGTGTGGGGTTATTCCCTGGTCGGTCTAGAGGGCTGGAGGGCGAAGTTGACTTGGATAGATGTTTAGCGATAGGAGCACTTGCATGCACCGGTCAGGTGCTGACGCAAAAAGATTGTGCATTTGTTGTCCGGCTTGGGTGCTGGTGTGGGAACCGGAAACAGAGTCTTGGCCGGAATGCGCCTCGCGCACGAGCGCTGTACGACGATGATTGCAGTACGATGAGCGTGCGTGTGGTGCAGTGATGTCTCTTTGGATGGGGTGCATGTGCATGTGTGTGCGTGTGCATGTGTGTGCATGTGCATGTGTGTGCATGTGCATGTGTGTGCATGTGCATGTGTGTGCATGTGTGTGCACGTGTGTGCATGTGCATGTGTGTGCATGTGCATGTGTGTGCATGTGCATGTGTGTGCATGTGTGTGCATGTGTATGTGTGTGCGGCTCCGTCCGTTGTGAGCAAGGGAAAAGTGATATGTATTACACATACATTACCTGTCCAATCGCAAAAGGCACGGGTGCAAGCATGCTGCAAACATCATGCATGTGCTTGCAGTTCACGTGCTCATGCCGTACATTGCCCCACATGCCGCTCGAACGTCGTCCGTCGCGCACGTGCTGTTGAGAGCCGGGCCAACCCCTGGATGACAGGTCTCTTCATTCGGTGGCTTAACGCGACCCTGCTATCCATATAGATTCGGTCCTTTGCCAATCCCACATATTGTTGCTCCAGATTATGTAACATTAGCCGCTTTTGAGGTTTTTTGAGTTTGAGGGCGAGGCCCCGGGCGCGAAGCGTCTTTCGGGGGACCGAGGCCCCTAGGTTCGCTGCTGTCAGTCAGTCCGTCAGTCAGTCAGTCCGCCAGCGTGTAGTCGTGTCTCATGACGAACTCGCATGCCACGCTGAACTGAGAATTGCATATAAAAGCTAATACAGTAACTCTATCGATTCACCGAAGGAATTAATTTACATAGAACTGTGCGCGAAGATAACTTCCCCCGGGCTTCGGCCTCCCAGCCCTCGGCCTCAAAACGCATCCTCGACTCACCATCTGGGGTTTCACGGACCGACAAGGTTACCGGTCGGTCGGTTACCGGATCCTTATCTCGAAATGTCGGTTATCCTACCGAAGTGACGGTTGGGTTATAGCTAACCAGTCGGTTACAAACCCTTCTATGCCATAGGGGTGCGGTGTTAACAGCGTTAACGCTGTGGCGCCAGCTGCTTCTGCACGTGATGCTTTGATTGCTGTGCGGCCGCAGCGGTTTTCTCACTCGCTTCCGTGGGATAGCTGTTTATGGCTCAGCTCCGACACACTCCGCAACTCCAGCCCACCCATGCCAACTGCTCCAGCACTTCCCTCCTTGCCTTCTGCTCCGCCTCACGCACATCTCATACATGTCCCTCCTGCGCATCCGGAGGTCCTGTTCTCCAACTCGACTGGCAATGAGCTGGGTTCGCGCACTACCAGGAGGCTATGGACATGCTCAGCAGCCGTTCTTGATGACATGGGGGCGGCGCGCAGTGCACTGTGTCGATGGATTTGCATTGGCGCCTTAGCAGCAAGTGTATATACACCAAATTCATGCATCGCTCCAAACGCCGCACCCGGCCCTCGCAGCTATCCATAACTCTGAGCGTATGTATAGTCCAAACACGACACCGTTCCTCCACTTGCAGCTCAGTGCCGTACAGGCGCCCTGTGGAATACTGGCGGGTGACTGGCTGCACCGGGGCCGAGCCCCTTTTGGCTTTGAAGAACCTGACTACCCTAGTTTTGGAAATAAATTTGAAGCCCTGCAGAAATAGCAGCAGACCCTACCCCGCTCGGGAGTACTTGAGTGACTAAAGCCACAGGAAGCCAACTCCCCCTTAGCAGCAAGCCATCGCGGACGACCCGTCTTAACGCGTACCTCGACACTCTTCACACGTACGGCGGAGAGGCTCATGAACCGGCGGCCGAGTTCAGTGCAGGGGAGGAACATGGCCGCCGGTTCACACACATGTCGCCGGTCTATCAGCAAAGTGAAACCTAGCAACCGGCGGCGGCACGAAGGGCTCCTCGCTTCCGGTGTCGCAAGTACATAAGGAAAATCAAGAACCAGCAAGCGGTGTGACCATTGCCAGCCAAGGCAGGCCGCCGCCTCCCCCTCATTAAGGCTGGCAATCTGTACGGTTACTGCAAACCCTGGGTCGCTCCCCCTATCGGCAGTCGCCGTACATTAGGTCATATGAAGCTACACCTGTCATACTTAGCTACTGCTACAGCGTACCCCGTCAGAGAGGCCTGTGTGTCCGCTGCTGTATCCGGGGGGGTGTACCTGACACCCTAAACCCCAGCTCCACTCCACTCCACGGGTAACCCGCTACTGACGCCACCGGCTGCACCACCCGCAGGTCTCACAATACATAAACAATACATACACACATACACACACGAATGCCTTAGCGCGTATTTGTAGACGTCATGTGTGCCGTACTATGCTTGTCACCGAACCCCGCGTACCCGCGATCCGCTGCCTCCACCTGCCCCCTGCCTCCCTCTCCCCCAACCTGGGCAACAACCTGTCCGTCTATCTTCACCAGCAGCAGCAGCAGCGTGGGTAGACACACGCGCGTGCGTGCACGATCAGCAAGTCCGTACGGCGCTGTACGGGCTGTCCTCCCCGTGTTCCGTCAGCTCTTGCTCTCTATAATGCCGTACTTGGTCATTTTGAGCGCTCCCTGTTTGATGTCGGCATCCGTGTCCCCCTTCAGCCACTTGACCATGGGTTCGTGGAGGGCCTCGGGGTAGTCCTCCTGCAGCGTCAGGTGCGCGTGGGGGGCCGGGTGGGGGTGGGGGTGGGGGTGGACGGGTGGCAGTGGTTGGTTGGTAGCGGGGGTGAGTGCTAGGTAGTCATGGGTGGTAGAGGGGGGCCGGGTGGGGGAAAGGAGGATCCCAGGAAGGGCAGCAAGCAAAGCCGCCGCATTACCCGAACAACGAAAGGGCGAGCACGGCAGCGTTGAAGGAAGTGGAGTTGGGTTGAGGGGAGTGGGTTCGGCAGGGAAAGCGGCACCTTCTCATGGACAGCTGCGCAAGGGCCTTACTAAAAGGGCGTTGTAAAAGGGCGTGTTGTGTCCTGGAAGGGGTCGCGTCATCACTGTACCATGTACAACTCCAGGGCGCCGCGAAACGACCTTCAAATGCACGTGGTCGTCCTGCAGTCCGGATCGTTTCCACCCCAGCTGCCACTTTGCACTCCACTCCCTCCTCCCCCCGCCCCCACCACCTGCGGCATGTGTCCCAGCTTGGCCGCCAGCGTGAGGCACTTCATGCTGGTGCGCTTGGACTCCAGGAACTCGAACACGGTGCTCACGTCCACAAAGGGGTCCGAGGGGCCGAACAGGCACAGAGAGGGCTTGCGCCAGCTGAGGTACCCCTCATCCACCTTGCGGAGCAGCTTGGGGAAGTCCAGCTTTGGGTCACGAGGGGGACAGGACGAGCCGGCGAGTTGGGTGGGTGGGTGGGTGGTTAGGAGGGTGGTTAGGTGGGTGGTTAGGAGGGTGGTTAGGAGGGTGGTTAGGAGGGCGGTTAGGACCGAGTCAGCCACACCAGGAGGAAGGGGAGGAGGAAGAGTGGCGGAACAGCATCTGGGAGAAAACGTGTACAAGCTCGTTACGCATTTTTCTTAGTTTTTTGTTTGTTATGAATGATTAATAATTGATGCTCGTAATGAGTGTGACGCTCGTGACGCATTTTATTAGTGTGACGCTCGTGACGCATTTTTCTTAGTTTTTTGTTTATCTTTTTCTTGGTTTTTTGTTTGTTATAAAAAAAGTGCAAGCAAGCCCGAGGTAGACACACGCTGGCAGCAATCTTTTCTCCGGTTCCCCCGGCAAACGCGCGTCCATAGATGGAGAGCCCATATGGATGCAAAAGGATGGAAGGGTTGCCAGAGCTGCATTGCGGCTAGGGTCCCTTCATGCCTCGTACTTTGAACTACCAAAGACCGCCTCCGGGGTTCCCCAGGTAAATGGCAAATCGAAATTTGCGACGCCTCCGGGGGATCCATCCATCCATCCCTTCGTCCGGGGCTTTGGTGGTTCCCTCTGCGATAAGCAGCCGCACTCTCCACCGTGTCGGGTACTCAGGGTCAGGTGATTACTCGGGCTCTTGCACTGCCCCGACGGACCTCTGGTAGCGGCCATTGGAGGACTGTCCATTCCAAAACACCCCCTTCCCACCGCATCTGGGCGTTTTAGCAGGACGGAGACGGCTTTCCAGCCAACTCCGGCCCAAGGAATGAATTTGCGCAGCCGGACGCGAGTCCATCCATAATTCCTTTTTCCCAGATAGCGCCGAAAAAAACCTGACAGATTATTCCTTTCGACATGGAAACCTAGTCACTAAGACAACTAGGTGGCAACAGCCCCCGGCGCGAGGGGAAAGCGGGAGGCCGCCCGGGTCCGAATATACGATAGTGTCTATGTAGCTAACATTCACCTGGTCCATGGTTTTGGAAACAGCCACCGTGGCGGCGGGGTCCTTGCTCGGCCTGCCGTACGTAAGGGCGTCCTTCTCAGCCATGGCGTACGGCGAACCACTCATGTTGTACGTCATAAAGTCGAACGTTTTCTGCATAGCCATGTATGCCAATACCGGCCGGGCGTGGGTGAACTCAGTCCTGGAACTTGAAAAAAACTTGAAGTACGAGTGGTATGAATGTACGACAGTTGGAACAGGGAACACGGCTACCGTCATTAAGGAGGCGTGTCTCCTTGTCCGAACTCCTAACTTCCATACCCCCGCCGCAACAGCAGCCGCAGCAATTCGGCCTTTGGGGAGATCAGTACGACGTCTTCATCCGCCCATACCAGGGAAGAAAGGAAAACGGGAAAAGGGGAGAGCAAACCCACATTGCCTGGTCGCATGAAAGGCAGCGGTGACTTGTACGGCGCCAGCTCGGGCCGCAACTTGGCATTCAGGGCCAGCGGCGTGTTGAGGATGAGCAGGCGGGAGATCTGATCCGGATGCTCGAGAGCGTACAACAGGCCGTACTGCCCCAGTACGAAACCCTGCAGCGGGGAGGGAAATGGCGGGGGGGAGGACAAGATGGGTTTTGCTGGCACAGGGACAGGGACACAGAAGTAAAAGGAAGTTCGGAGTTCGGGTTTGGGGGTTGGGGGGGTTCGGGGAATTCCGCGGGGTTTTGGGGATTATTAAACACGTGGGTGACACCTTAAGGGGGAGGTCTAATTTGGCCAGCGACGGCCAGTGACAATCCTCCCAGTCTGGGTATTGCAGGATCAGATTGCAGGATGCTCCTTTGCCCTCCTCCTCGGCACCATCCTCGCTCACCATGCAACCAATACCACACACCCCTGCGCCACCCGTCAGTACGTGTGTGATTGTCTGTATGTGTGTGTGTGAATTTACAGCGCTTCGACGGCAGTGCGCTTTGTACATAGCTTCCTGTGCGCCGTACCTGTACGACCAGCGCAAAGGGCTTGCGAATTCCCACTGCGTCCACAAAAGCCCGGAGGCCCGTGATGTAGTCTTGCTCCGAATAACCAAATGCGCCGGGATCCGGCTTGTCACTGTCACCCGCCCCCAGCCAGTCGGGTGCAAAAGCGCGGTAGCCGTCAGCCCCTAGCAGTCCCAGAGTGTTCCTGAGGCGCACAGTATGGATTCGGAAGTGGACGGTAAGAGTGCGGAGTGGCCGTTCCTTGAGGGAAGGGCGTGTCGCAGGCGGCACCGCGCGCCGGACCTACTCTGCAGCGAATGCAACCTAAATCTCGATTGCTTGGCTGTCCGCTGTGCCGAGGAGGGGTTCACAGCGCAGCTTACGGACCGTTCTGTGGGGCCTCAGATTTGATGCCTGTTTAACACATGCAGCTTCTTTCTAATGAGCCATTCTCGCCACCTTCTTGCACCTTCACCATACGTCAGAACTCCGTCTGTCTTCTATTTATAAAGACCCTTCCTTAGTGCCGGCCTTCCACCCTCCGAACCTGTAGCTGTACGAGCTGGAGGCCAGGCCGTGCAGTAGCAGCACATCGGGTTTGTCGGCAGAGGCGTTGGCGGGCTCTGGAGTAGATACGCGATACGCCCAGTTGTGGCGGCCTGCCCTAACCACATTGCTGCGGGGGCCATCAACGCGGACGGAGGTGCAGATGGATGGAGAGGTGGATGGATGGATAGACGGGGCAAGGGAGATGGGGCTGCGCTGATCGCACAGCCCTCGTGGGATGAAAAAATCGTGTTTGGACATAACGGGGTTTGTCCCACGAAAGCGCACGAACACACCCAGCCATGGCATGAGCTAGGGCATGGGCCAGGGCACTCGTGAAAAGAGCTCCACGCCGCGCGCATATCTCTCACCCAGCGACTGGAGACGTGAGTGCTGCTTTGGAGATGGGTTGTCCTGTGATGGGATCAATCTCTTCCAGTTCCTCAACTTGCTGCTTGGCAGCAGCGCGAACGACCACAGCTCGCCGAGCAACCCGGCCCCGGGCTATAATTGTTGATGGCAAAGGAGTGCGACCTAACAGCATACTCCGTGAGTGAACGCTCTGATGCATGCTGACAGTCGCAAGTATACGTCAAGCGATGTGCCAAGACTACTTTCCACGTTAACAGAATTGCCTGGATTTCAGAGCAGTTACTGAGACAATATAAAATTGAAACGCTTTTTAATAAGTGCTGAACGCCATGGGGTTGCGGGAACCTCAGATTGTAACCACTTCCAAACCGCACATGTCGCGTTCATGGAATCCGTGCCGCGCCGGCATACCAATGGGGCCAAAGCAGCAAGATAAGTGTGTACTATTACAAAAACGGCAGACTTGGACAGCGCTGAAGCTTTTGCGCAAAGCCAGACCACTCGTCGCGGTCGCTTGGCACACCCACAAGAAGGTCGCTCTTCGCCATTTCCTTCCAATGAAAACATTTAAACATCCCTGTGATGTAAGATTCTTCCATAGCTGCCAAATTCCTGTCCAGCTCTACATGCGCCTTGCAAAGTCGCGCTGCGACAGCTGCGACGTTGTCGGGCCATTCTTTGAGCCCGGCTGACGATGTGCCCGAATGGTTTTGATCCGCCACCTGGTGAGAAGAAGAACAACAGCACAAAGGAATTACATGAAGCTGTTATGTTAAAAACCTACGGTATTGGAATACGAGTCCAGCTGGCCTGAACTGAAGAGTTTTACCCTCTCCCTTTCCCAAACCACCATACCTTTTCCCGCAAATCCTCACCCACCCTGTTCCACCCGAGTTCATTTAAAAGCAAACGCCCCGCCGCCCCTACCTTGGCCATGATCCGAAAGTGCGTCTCTGGATCCGGCAGATGCTCCCGCATCCACCCAGACCGTGGGTGCCGAATCTCACCCAGCAAGACGCCGCCGCCGCCGCCGCCGCGTCGCTGCCCTGCACTACCGCTGGTTGCATCCGTCCCACCCCCACGGCCACCATCTCCGCCTTCATCACCAAGTTGACCGCCATCTCCCCCCCGCATATCTTGGCCATCAGCACACAAAGCCGCGCTTGCCTCAGCAACACCGCCACCTCGCTCCGCAGCAGCTGCTGCTGCTGCTGCTGTCGCTGCTGGTCCTGCTGCCAGCACCTGCAGTCGGCTTCCCCCGGTCCGCCTCTCCCCCGGCAGCCGGGGGGTGTAGCTGTGCACGTGGGCGCTGAAAGAGCTGCCCCCAGCCATCGAGAACTTGAGCTTGCCTGAGCCGGGGGGGGGTAAGGAGGGGGGTTTGGTGTAGGGTGGGATGGTGTCGATAGGGGTTCTGGCCAAGTGGCCGCTGACAGCTACGGACTGGAGGATAAAATAAGGCACTGGTGACCCTCACCCTCCTCCTCCCCCTCCTCCTCCTCCTCACCATCATCATCAGCAGCATAAACATCAGATTAGCACCAGCAACCCAGGATTTACTTGCTCTTCCTTTCTTGAGTATTATTTTGCATATATATAATTACACGACTACCCCCGCTCGCAGCAACACGCATCGTACTGCACTCACCCACGCAGCACGGACTGACCACGAAGGCCGCCCGGCGCCGCACGGCCAGCTGCATGGCGGCGTCCGTGGCGTTACCGCACGCATGCAGCGCCAGCGCCACGTCGAAGGTCTGTTCCGCGAACTCCTCAATCATACATCGCCGGGCGGTGACATTCGTCAGCCCTGCCGCTCGCGCCCGCTCCTCAAGCAAAGCCACAGCCGCCGGCTTCATCTCCACACCTACAGCAGCAGCAAAGTAGCAGTACCAATAGCAGTAACAGCAATAGGAGTAGAAGTAGCAATAGCAGTAGCAGCAACAGTAGCAGCAGCAGCGGAAGAGGAGGAAGAGGAAAGCGAGTCTAGTTTTGGGTTGGGTCGCCGCGCCTCTAAAGTTAGCGGTAGGTGGGGTTGGAGGGCGCAGGGTTTCGGAGCGTCCGTCTCGCAAAGGTCTTGGGCTCACGGAGGCCCTGTGTCGAGTGGAGGAACCTCCATGTGGTGTCCTGAGGTGCCGTACATATGTACATGAGTACGGAGCGGAGCGGTCGCCTATTGCGGAAACCAGGGGCGTGTATGCGAGGAGCGCCTGGGCTGCGCTTGAAGACCCCCGAAGGCGCAGAAAGGAGGGGAAGCATGTTACCATGTATGCCCACGTGTGTGTGTGTGTGTGCCTTGAAGTGGCGACATTGCGGGGCCCCAGTCCTCCCGCGAACCCCTCATACGCCCACCCGCCCCACCGCCCACCGCACCTCACCCGTGAACGTGCAGTGCGGGAACATGACCGCCAGAGGGAGCAGCAGAGTGCCCGTACCGCAGCCAAAGTCCACAACATGCAGGACGCGGTTCGTGTCGTACAGGAGGTGTTGTAATACAGCAGCAAAACTCTCGACCTTTTTGGGGGGAAAGCAGGCGACCAGCCCGCGCACAAGCGCGTCGGGGGCCGAGGCAGCCGGGCACATGATATGGCGGGGGACAGCAACGCAATGAGGCGGGGAGGTGAAGATGGAGGCGGCGGGGGTGCCATAGGAACGCTCCCGAGCGGCGTACCTGCCAGCGCTTCACAATACCCCTGCTGTTCGCAGCAGGAGCAGGTGGCGTCGCGAGGTGGGTATTGGACTCCCCAGATCGGCCTAGGATCCTGCAGGATAGCCAACTCCGTTCAAAATGCCCCAGCTTTGCCCAGGCGTTAATCCATAGCCGTTTAACTTACATTTGTGAAAGCTGCTGCTCCAGGGTTCCTTTGCGACGGGTATTGTTCACTGGGTTGTCAAGGATGAACACCGGGTCACAGCTCGGGGGCATGTCAGGCCAAGACATAATACCACGTCCTTGCTGTTCAGCAAGTAGTCCATCGATATCCAAAATGTTTATCTTTGCGCCGCCAGGAGCAGGTAGCTGATTCAAAACCTCAAGCATGAGAGCTTCATGGCTAAGCGGCAACCGACCGCGGGCCATGGGATTAAGACTTTCTGCTGGACCTAGATGGGAAGCCCTTACAAGGCGAGGTTATTATACAAATTAGTACCACACCGCAATTCATTACCGCTCTGCCGCCGACGTGCAACCGTTGTCAGTCGTTGGCTGTTGGCTTTCCGGTCAATGGTCACAATATGAGATATTGGAAACTGCTGTATTGGTTATAGGAAGAATTCGATGTAATGTGGTCCCTCTTGTTTGCTGAAGCCGGCGGGCTCAGGATGGCCAGTTGCCAGAAATCCCAGCCGCTTGCGCCCGTCCCCAAACGACCTGAATTATCTTTTGCCTCCTAGGGTCCACCCTCCGCAGCAGCTGTATATCCGTCACCCGCACCCTAAACACTGCAATCATTTGACCAGAGATCGGAGACACTCCACGGCCAACACCTGTCAACGGGGATTGCCGTCTAAAGGTGGGCCTAGCTAACCACTGTCACCCCCATTTGTACGACCCACCATATCCCCCAACTGGCTGAGGTTCCGGGCCCAGGGACCCTCTAAAATGTGTCACGGATTACGCAAACCCACATATCAATGCAAGTGCCCCTTCCACATCTACACGCGGAAAGGTCAGCTAGTAATCGCGGGAAACGAACACAGGTTACGACGTTAACTCCGACGACGGGTCCCCGCCTGCAGTCCTGCTTGCCCATTTTTGCCAAACAGCGTTCACCTTGCCGACCACCCATATGCCTTAGTAGCTGACCCTCCTTAAGCTGCCATGTCCCGTCAGGCAACCGGCCAATCGTATTCGGCCCGCAATGCATTATTGCATTTTGAAGTAGAACCATATCATGGGACGAGGAATGAATACGAAAGGCTTGGAAATGTAATGGTGGCGACCCAAATCCAGTGCGTTGGACCAGTCCGTCAGCAGCCTGTGAAGCCGCATCGTTGGCAGATGCCAATGGAATCACAAATGTTTTTGAGAAGGACTTTGCGTCTTCTGCTGCTACTTGCGACAATAATCACGGAAAGCAGGTACCGTGCTAACAAAGTAGGATAACAACTGTACGGAATGAAGCTGTTGAAGTTCAGTTTGGCCCCCAAAGCGACATTTTGTGGAGTTGCTTTAACGGTGTAGATTAGAAGTGTGTTTACGGGTCAATACGATGTTGCATGCGTCTCCTCGCGCTGCTAGGCCGGCTGCTTGCAGTCGCGCTTCTCGTGGGCGAATGCTTGTCCGCGCAACAGCGGGTAGGAACGGCATCATGAAGGGTCTTTCCAGATATGGCTGTGATCGCGGATAGTAGCGCTTAGCGTTGCGTGTTTTCTTCGCTGCAGAGCCGGTCACTGAGAGCAAGAACCTAGAGATTATGCGCAAGTTTTCAGAACAGTATGCAAAGCGGTGCGTTTTGGAACAGGGGCCGGAGGTTCTGCGGCTGCCGTCCTGCCGTCGCCATTGCGGGGGCGTTTATGGAGCCATCGCTGATTGGCGAGTTCCTTTTGCAGGTCGGGAACTTATTTCTGCGTGGATAAATCTGTTACAGCTGTGGTGATTCAGGGGCTTGCTGAGCACAAAGATACGCTTGGGGCAGCGTTGTGCCCCTGCCGTCACTACGATGACAAGGAAGCCGAGGCGGCCCAGGGTTATTGGAACTGTCCTTGTGTGCCCATGCGCGAGCGCAAGGTAAGATACCCGGGGAGGGGTGAGCCAACTCGCTGTGTAATGTCTTTTGGTTTGCCCCTTCCACAGACAACCTTCCTAGCAACTTGATCTTTATTATCACATTTCAATGCTCTGATTTGTTTATTGCACGCCACTATCTGCAGGAGTGCCACTGCATGTTGTTCTTGACTGAGGACAACGACTTTGCCGGGCGGGATCAGACGATTACAATGGAAGAGATTAAGAGCGGTATCAGCGGCATGCTGTAAATAGCTTTACCAGATATATCAGTCGCCGGCAGAGTGCAGAGGACGGGGCAGGGCTTCACAAGCTATGCGGAGTTGCCTGATTTGCTCCGCGAGCTCGGAGGTTAGCCTTTTCCTTGAGGCCATTTCTTCACTAGCGGTGAGGAGGTGAGACGCCGAATGTTCGAGCGGGCTTACGGAGGTCTGCACGCACCGAGGAGGATGTGACAGCAATTTTAGCCGTCGGCCGCTCCGCAGAACCAAACCCTTCATAACTTTTTTGTTTACCTCGAGGACGTGGAGCGCTTTATTAAAAGCCCTTTGGTGCTGAAGAGTTAGTCGAGAGACGTGCGGTGTTGCTTTGTTTTCATTCGTTGCCATGGTTTATCGTCATGTGCCTTAAGCTCCTAAAGCATATATATGCCAATCGTATCGTGCGGAAGTGTCTTCGCACTCGAGGCGAACGGGTGTTAAAGTAATGTTCGGTTAAGGTACGGTTAGCTAATAAGGTGTTTGTTTTACATGGATCGTGCGGGATGGACGGCGAAGCAAGAAGCTTCTGGAGAGCTTCTCAGATAACAACGCATATCGTGTTCATTGTGGCACATGGATATAGTATTTTGCAAGGGACACGTCCCTGGTGCGGGTTGGAAACCCTTGTGTAAGTTGAATGTCGTGTTGCATTCCTTTGGTGAAGACGTCTGTAGTCTCCTCGACAGAACTCCTACTGTGCTATTGCCTGAAAGTAGATTGCGCGTACTCTTGCCCATTGTCCCCGGGCTTGCCAGCGGGGACATAGTCAGACTGGCTAGGCCATCACAGGTATCTGAACAGACAAAAATCAATTTAGAAATTTCCCTGCATGCAGCAATGCCACTCGAGTAAAACATGATCAATGGCACTCCAGCGGGAAACAGCATACAAATAAGGCGTGGCAGTCAACAGGGAATCCAAACCATGCAGAAACCCCAGCCGTTCGTGGCTGGGTAAACCCCATGAATTGAGCATGTGCACTCGCCATGCATGTGGATATTTCGACTTTGCGCGTATCCACCCATGACGCCATAAACCTTCGATGCATACTGCCTGCTGGGTGAACACCCTTCCTTGAATCGTACGCATAGGGAAGACCGGGGCATACACCAAGTGGTTACCACTTTGCATAAGTTTACCAGGCGCCGTGCGCAGGCCGCATGAGCGGAAAGGAGCACAAGTTGGGTCCTCACAAAGCAGGCATGAGGCGAACACCTCCCTAGGCGTAAATGATTCACACATAAACTTTTACCTGGATCCTACAAGCCGGTGCTGCCATGGCACCTCGTATGCGGTACCAGGCGGCATCATGAGCACGTCGTCATGTCTCCATCCACCTGCCCAACGTCAGGGAGGCTGAATCACAGTGTGCTTGCTCATCTGCTGGGCCACATTCGCGAGGAGCTCTTGGAGTCACCCACAACGCTCTGACTGGATGTTCCGGACCCATGCTGCCGTGTCGCCTCAGCTCCTCCATAATCCATCCATGTGTCAGACAGCTGTTACGTGCATTCCGTTGGATACGGTAATGACTAGCACGTAATTATCACTTGTGACGCGGGGGAGGAACAACCTCTGGCGTATTGTCGTACAGCCACATGTCGTACCCATGCCGTAACCAAGTACATCCCTGATCCGGTTAAATCCGACCAGGCGGACATTTGGCTGCCAAGAACCAACTAGCCGATGCCAAATATAATCTTGTACCGCTTTCGTATCTACTGCTATATCACTCCTTATCCTTCCACGTAACCACAGCCCATACAGCCATGCATGCGACAGGTCCCTGCGCGCTATGCGAAGCAGCGCCTCGCTATACAAGCTGTAAACCATACAACGATTGATGACAAACACGAGCGAGACCAAATACCGAAAGGATAGCTACAGGATACACGAAATAATGTCCCATTCGATTAAGGTCATTCATTTAGCAAGTCCGAAGGCCCGCATAATGTTATTGTTTACTGCTGCTCCCTCCAGCCGGGCCTTCTTGTTGCCCAGTTGCACTGCCTTGGTTTCCGCCGCATTGGACGCCGCTGCTGAGACCATGTTTAACACAGCCGGTAACCCTACTGCCGTCATGCGCTTGTCGCTTCGCACGCAACGCTCAATGTCGTCCAAGCGCACAGTACGCCGCTTGGCGCCAGCCGCAGCGGCAGTCGCCTTGGCACATATTGCCCCCAGGAAGACATCAGCCGCTGTGGAAAGCGCCAGGAGGGCGTCGGCAGAGCATCGCTGAATCTCAGGGTCCAGTCCAACCACGCGCCGAACCCATGCAGAAGGCAAAGCAGCGGCCTTTAAGTCACCCGCGACTTCCTGCTGTTGCTCCCCCGACGGCGAGCCCTGCTGTGCGTCACCTTCTGCGACCTGCTCCTGCTGTTGCTGCTCTTCTGCTCGGGTTTTATAGGCGGCTTTTTCTTCTTCGCTTAGTCCCTTCCATACTTGTCCAAGTTCCTTTGCCACAAGCGTGATGGCGACCTTTTGATGTCCAGCCGCTACAAGCTTCTGTCTTACTGCCTCGCGGTTCTCATTGCAGAAAAGCATGTATGCCGTGGGTGGAGCCATGTTCGCTCGGTATCTAGGCCGCAGATCACGGTAGCTGTCTGCGGCTGTCCGCGGTGACGCAGTTCTTCAACAAGCCCTAATGGCATTTAAGTTAAAGGCTTCCTGTGTTTTGCATTTAGCAGGATAATTATATTTACACAAACCTTGCGTTAACACGAGGAGAGCAATTTGGCGCCACTGCCGTACTTCTTACTTTGCAGCTTTGCTTTCATGCTGTGCTATCATGTATTGCGCGAAGCTACGCATATCCAGGCAACGGCACTTGCAAATTGCTTCTTCAGACTCCTTGTCTGTAATCTCAACAACATCGCCGCGCCTGTCTGTAACATCCCCCGACATGTCCTGGCGCTTGCACGCACATCCAGTTTGGGGCCAACATCTCCGTGCTTCAACATGCAACGTGGGAAAGAGGATGCCGTTCAAACAGCTTTGTGCACAACCCGGCCCGATGTCAGCCTAACCTACGACACTTACAAGCCGCAGTATCGCCATCCGCTCGTCAGGCACACAACAGCGACTTAGTTCCTTCGCCGTCTCAAGCCTCTTCGTGCCTCTCCACAAGGAGTGTGCAACAATAACGTACGTCTCAACCCCACACGCCTTGTGGCAATCGGCAGTGCCCTCACTTGATTTCACGCCCCTATAGCAGGCCTCTCCCCCTTCCTCGTGCCGCCTGCTGTTGCTGTTGCCGCTTCAGGCCAGTCCCCGCTCCCGCATTACACGCATCATGGTGGAACCCATTTGTGCGGGCGACCGGGTCACTGTGACGCCAGCGGACTCCAGCGCCTCGATTTTGTCCGAGGCGCGGCCCTTGCCGCCAGAGATGATAGCACCCGCGTGGCCCATGCGCCGTCCCGGGGGCGCAGTCAGGCCTGCAGGGGTGATGACAAAGCATGCACACACGAACGGCGATATCGGGCTAGACGTGACCAAGACACACATCATGCATGATCAGAAAAAATGGGTACCCAACTTGCGACGACAAGTAGGTCCGAGTTCGTGTGAAACGCTAGAAACGGCAAATCGCCAGCCACATCACCCGCACGCCGGTCCAAAGGACGTCTAGCCCAGCAACTGCCATGACTTCAGGTCCGGCCTGGCGTTGGCCTGCGCAGCCACCTGCTGGCGTTCCTGCACCTCGGAAAGGAGGACACCCCACCTGCGATGAAGGATACAACGGGCTTTTGCGTCCCAGATGCCTTGATGAACTCCGCTGCCTCCTCCTCAGCTGTCCCGCCAATCTCACCAATCATGATGATCCCCTCGGTCTGCGCGGCGGCATGGAATGACTAGGTTAGCAAGTAGAGATGTAACAGGAGCTGTAATTCACGTTCCTTTCACGTTCCTTACACTCCCAGCCATGTTTACTACATCCCCATACGGCATCATCGGCACGGAACCAGCACCTGGGGGTCCTTGACGAAGCGCTCCAAGCAATCCACGAAGTTGGTGCCATTGAAGGGGTCGCCGCCGATGCCCACCACCGTGGACTGACCCAGGCCCTGATTAGTGGTTTGGAACACCGCCTGCAAGACAACAGTGGGGGAATTTCAGCACTGCGGAAAAGACTGACGCGAACTTGAAGAGGCATGGGAAAAGGAATGTCACATGTCTACGCATAAAATATCTATATTTAAACCAGCGATGTCAGCATGGTGTCGCGGGGCGCACAGGGGCCAGCGCAGCGGCCATATCCCTACGCAGGAGAAGGATTGTGATTGTTTCAAAGCCATGGTGACTGCACCTGCACTAGGGCAGAGAGCGCCATCCATCTAAGGCAAATGAGCGTACAGACTTTTATCACATAATCTAACAACCATCGTCTGAGGTCCAGCCAGCATTCGAATGAATGTCCTTTTACGCATTTCACGGCCTGTGGCGGCAACTTATTTCTCGTCCGATGTACGCAACGGGGAAGGCCAAACCAGCTGTGCAAGTCAACGGTTTGACCGGATAATGCCGCCGGAAAAATGCAGTTGCGACTTGTAAAGCCGGTGGCCAATCAGCCGCTGTCAGCTCAGACAACAATCACTAACGGCAGTAAAGCCCTGAACGGCTCATCCAGACAGGCCGGCCCAAATCTTCAAGGGGCAAGCAGTGCCCGATGCGTCGTACCTCGTACGTGAGAGTTCCGGATCGACTGACGATTCCGATCTTCCCCGGCGTGTGGATATAGCCCTTTGCGCGAGCAGCAGGAGAGGGAAGGTTTTTTTGAGTACATCAACGCGCATCATGGAATCACTTTGGAATGCGATATGCGATTGGGATTTTGCCAGGTGAAGTCTTGAGGACATCACCTATAGGGAAGTACGAAGGGCGACAGACTTCCACTTATCCACTAAGCCGCATCCTAGGCCCAGCTAGGCCCCCGGCTAAGCAGGTCCGCTTCTTGGCGCAGTGGGCTTGCCTTCGCCCGCGCATCGAATGACTCGAGTGGTACGCATCTGCATCTGATCTCAACAAGGCGCATCATACTCACCGGCATAATCCCAATTTTGCACTCGCCGGGCTTGATAATGCCCGGGCAGTTGGGCCCTATGAGCCGGGTCTTGCTCTGCTCCTGCAGCGTCTTCTTCACCTTGACCTGCAAAACGTGATACAAGAGGAACAGCCTACATTGTGTATGCCCTTGATAAGAAGCGGAATGCCGGAAGCGAGAAGTCTTTACGAAGCGGTGTGTACATCGGAGCCGGGCAAAGAGGATACACGCAGAGCTCTATACCCTGGGACCTAATTATGCTTGCTTTGTCGCAGGTTCTGTTTTACCCTCCAGTAACTTTGGTTGACCATAACACTGGACCGTTCCTTGGTGATTTCCGGGAGAGCACGGGACAGTAGGGGCCCCTGGGCATCCCCGGCTTGAGAACTACCTCGATGATTTTTGGGGCCCATGTATGCATGATGTACAGCGACCCATTGCCATCCGTAAACCAGGACGGATGCGGCGCAGGCATAGAATTTGTAATTCCGTTAGGTGATAAGTTTTTTGATATCTTTCTAGAGGCCTCGTGAGTGCGGTCCCGTGTATTGCTATTCAAAGCTGCCCTGTGCTGTCAACCGGCATGCCACGCAGACGGGGTGTCCGCGACAGCTGCTACTGCTCTGGGCGGAACTACTGGGCTGGTACTGCTAGGGCGGGCAACGTACTCTTCAGCACCGGAGCAGCCCTGCTGGCCAAGATACTGCTTCGGCGGCGGCGGCGGCAGCGGAGGTAGCCAGTGGCAATGGATGCGTCAGGCGCCCACAGGCCAACGCCTTCGGCCCTTTGGGCCAGACCTGTCATCCCAAACAACCCACTGTATCCCGCAGCTATGCCCGTCGGTCTCACCATGTCGTGTTGCGGGATACCCTCCGTGATGCATACCACAAGGTCCAGCTCCGCTTCCACTGCTTCCAGGATGGCGCGCGCCGCAAAGGGCGGCGGCACGTAGATGACGCTAGCGTGGCAGCCCGTGGCGGACTTGGCCTCCTTGACGGAGTTGAACACGGGGAGGCCCAAGTGAGTGCTGCCACCCTTCTTGGGCGTCACGCCACCCACCATCTGGGTGCCATACGCGATAGCCTAGCGGCGAAATGGAGGTGGCAGGCGGGACGTGTTTTTTCGTGAGGATGGATTGACGCGAAGGGAGAGGCGCGAAACTGTTTGTACAGAAACCCGGTCGTTGGGTATGTTCCCCATGTGTCCACCCTGAGCTGCGAAAAAACGCGTGCAGCACTGTTGCGGCTCTTCGCCATAAACTCCAATGGTCTTGTCGTTGTCCCATGTACCAGGCACTGTCAAATTGGAATGAACTGAGTGGGGCCGTTGACATGGCAATCTGGGAGCTTACCTGTTCGGTGTGGAAGGTGCCGTTCTTGCCGGTGATACCCTGGCAGATAACCTTAGTGTTCTTATCGACAAATACAGCAGGATTATACGCCTACGTAGGGAACCAAAAACAAACTGTGAAATTGTACCGACCCGGCGCAGTGGCCATGTGCGAAATGGCGCCATAAAGAGAAGTTCTTACCGCCTGTGATGCAAACCCACGTACAAGGCCCGCATAAGCTCCCTCCGACTTTGCAGTCCTGGACGCGGGCATACAATGGTGCGTCGAGTTTCGACTGAATCCGACCAAGACTTACGATACCCTCCAGCGCTATATGGACAAATGCACACTGACGCCGCCCAGCGTACATACCCGGCTGCATTAAGGAACAAGCGCCACATCTCTCGTGATTAATCGACCAACCTAAACAATTTGCTCGAATGTGTCGGAGATTACTGCAGCCGAGCTAATGAGCTGCCTAAATGTCCACGTTTGTTGCAACGCGCTAAAAATGTACGATGTGCAATGATGCTAAGCAGCCAGCGATGGGTGTTCCAACGATGACAGCGCCCTCGACCTTACCGGCCTACAATTGCAAGTCCGCACCCAGAACAGAGTGAACCCTGCTACTTCAATAATAGGATGGCATGCATGCCTGCCAAGCAATGAATTCGGACAGTCACGGCCACACACCAAAAGCAGAGTGTTGCGCTGTACAGCAGTCATGTGCCAATTGGCAATTGCGCGCACAGTCGTGAAGGCCATTACGGGCTGTAATGCCTTGTAGTACCTCTTTGTTGCCTCGTGTGGTTGCCGGGGCCACGTTCATGATTAATATGCACTTGTTCCGCGCTCCACAAACTATTAGTATTAGGACAAGGCCCCAGCTTTGCTCTCTAGCCCCTATTATTCGTGGCAGCGGAGCAAATAGCTTCTTGAAGCATTACCCGGCGCGCTGTCTGGCAACCACACAAACTATGGAGGCGGATTCCACTACTAGTGTGGCTGCGGAGGTGGAGTCGCTCCGGGCACAAATTGCGCAACTTGAGGTAAAGTGTTATTGTCCGATCTCAGAGCTATGTTTGATTGGGCTTACCATGTTGGTGGTGTGACATGGCTGGCCGTCTCGTGATCATCCACAGCCGCCTACTTGCATGCCTTGTAGGCCACCCTCAAGGTGAAGGAGAAGGAGCTGGATACGGTGTATCCATACTCGCGCAGCTACAATAAGACTTCTATAGCTACTATATTGGGTTCGGAAGATGGCGGTAAAAAGCTGGTGAGTAGCAACCTCCCGCGTGTATGGGCAGCGCCGTGCAGCCATGCTGGGGGCTCCCTGCATACGCATAACCGACCTCTATCCTTGCAGATTGGTCAATCTCTACGCGTTGGTGGCTGGGTGAAGACCGGCCGCGAGGCCGGCGCCGGTGCCTTCTGCTTCCTTGAACTCAACGACGGCTCCTTGTTTGAGAGCCTGCAGGTGGGGGCCCCCCACCTAAGCCCTATATGCCCCTTATGTGATCCGAGCCCTGCTACTTCCCCCAGCGTATATCGCTTACAAAATTAATACCGCCTGGCACAGCCTTGTTGCCGCTTCAGCTAGTAGGTTCACTCCTTTCCCTTTTTAAATGCTCGTCAGTATTTAAACCTGAACACGTCACTCAGGTGATGGTGCCCAAGGACGTCGGCGAGGAGGTGGGAGGCCTAAAGACGCTGACCGCCACGGGCACCAGCGTGCTGGTGGAGGGCCGCCTAGAGGCCACTCCAGAGGGGACCAAGCAGGTAGGTTTGCCATGGTGCTGTTGTTGGGCGGAGTGTTTGGTTGCGTGAGAGCGAAAAGAAAGCGGGCATGGGTTGAGTGCACTATGGAAAGGGGCACGCGAAGGACGAGAATACATCTGAGGATGGGGTGATGACGGCGGGAGAGGGCCAAGGAACGGAAAACAATTGAATTGCCGGGGAGTCTCAACCAATAGCTTTCAGGTAGTATGGTTCTCCAGTACTGGAGCAAATGATGAAATGGGCCAAGATGCAGGACTCTCCCTGTAGGCTGCTTGTCCAGCTTGCAGCGTTGACAGTGCGCCCAGTCATCCAACGGCATCATGCAGCTCGGTTGCAACGGCGGCAATCTTTGCTCAGCTTGAGAGGGCATGTTTTGCCGGGGCTGAAGAGCACGGATGTGGGTTGGCTCCTTGGACAGCTGTCGAAGGGTCGCTGCCGTCCTTGCTGCAGCTTGCCGTGGACTTAAGGCGAGGCGGTGCTCTCGCTGTTGGAAGTCTTCCCTGGACACTTACGAACATCTACCTTCTCAGCACTGTACGCAGTGTTCTTGAGCTTTGAAAAACTCAACTTATTCATGGAGGCCGCAGGTGGCATGGCTATGTTGCATGTTGCTCAGTAAGGTGTTTCCTCGTGCAAAGGCCTAAATGACCCGGACAGCAGTCCCATGGCGGTACGACATCCAGATCAATAGCGTAACTTCCTGGCGCTCCGGACTGCGTTTCGCGAGTTGCCGCTGGGGTTGGTTCTCTGTCAAGGACGCGCCACCAGTTGGTCGCTGCGGATTGTGCTTTCCAACAATCGATTGGACCCGCTAAGTGCAGTGATCAGGGACTGGACTGCCGGGGACCGTTGGGAGCTTGGCTCAGCACTTCACAGACTAGTCACCACCATAGGTGCCATGAGTGGGCCGTCCCAGAGTGGAGTACTCAGAATGCTTTCTGCATCTTACTCAGTGGAGCAAAGGGTGGAGAGCCAGATAGGCCTGTGCCGCAGGTGTTACCATTACTCAGCTTGTTCAGCGCCAGGCAAGGTGGATGCCGGTGCCTGGTTTCCACATCGTCTCGTCGCGTACATCTATTCGCGTAGATTTACTCGGGCCGTGGAGGACGGGGAAGACGCAAACACCACGCCCGCCCTCGCTTTGTTTCACCCACTTCAGGATTACTAGCGCCCTCATCACAACTTGGCATGCTGTTGCAATCAATCCTGACCATCTGTGCAACTGGTCCATTGTCCCATGTCACTGTGATTCCGTTTCCGGTTTCAGGCGGTTGAACTCAAGGCAACCAAGATTCTGCACGTTGGTCCCTGCGACGCCGCAACGTACCCCATCGCCAAGAAGAAGACCTCGTACGAGTTCTTGCGCGAGAAGATGCACCTGCGGCCGCGTGCGAACACCATTGGGGCCGTGGCGCGCATCCGCAATGCGCTGGCCTTTGCCACGCACAGATTCTTCCAGGAGAATGGCTTCTTGTACGTGCATACTCCCATCATCACCGCAAGCGACTGCGAGGGTGCAGGCGAGATGTTCCAGGTGTGGTGATGGGGGGAGCACTGAAGTGGTGAATACACATGCTTTCATGATGTGAGGACTGGGGAGGGGGAGGATTGCGCAACGACGTGGGCGAAAAACTTGCAAGGCGATTTCACCTACCTGCAGCATGCTGTCCCAGGTGCCGAACCTCCATGCATAGTTGCTAGTATTAAGTAGCTAGGACTGTCTTAGTTTTGTGTGCAGCAGGGCTCGCTTCCAAGTATTTCAAGTTTTAAGTAAGTCAGGTTTCTCAATTGTCCGCTGCCCGCTTACCGACGGACGCTTTTTCAGTCCTGTGCCTCTTTGCGTCTGCCAATATGCAGGTTACGACGTTGCTTGGCAAGATGAAGGAATATGCGGACGTTCCCACCGTGAGCCTCGAGCAGCTGGAGGCGCTGAAGGCGGAGCTGGCAGCGCAGGGCGAGGCTGTCAAGGCGGCGAAAGCGGTGAGGCGTCTGACGGTTGCCCTTGTAATTATCGACAGGGGCAAGAACTCAGCCCAGTGCAAACGAATGTAAAGGAGGGGGAGAAATCAAACTTAAAAATATGACTGCGAAGGCGCGCACGCAGCAGCTGCCCATGCCGCTTCTGGCTGCTTGGCTTGCTTCAGTTCCTGAGGACTGGGTAGGGGGCAAATACTTCTGTGGCGAGCAGGAAGGGGAGAGACACGAGATTGTTTGGAGGTGTGGAGATATCAGGGAATGAACATGCTGCGGTATGCTTGGGGCTTGTCTCGTACCGCCAAGTGCAACATCAGCTATGTCACGGCTACGGTGGCTACGGAGCACATCGTGCCAGCAGGTGTATTGGTGTGCTCCAGAACTTCAACCAGTTGCGCCGATGGTCGTTAGTAAATTGCTGATATTAGGGGAGGGACGAATGAGGGAACACAGCCTGTACCGGGACAAGGGTAGCAATCTGACAGGAGAACAGGGCTGCACGTACACGGCACCATTCATTGCATTGCGATCCTTAAACAACAAATTAACGTGGCAAGTTTTTCAACAGCAGTTTCTTCCAAACTAGAGGGTTACCAGATGTATCAACGCCTTTCTCCAACAGGCCGTGAGGGCATTGCGTGGTCCTCTTGGTTTTGCGTGGAGCCTTTGCGCGGTTTCATCACTTAACCGTCTGCCTCATTTCTTGCGTCTTCCACCCACCTTTGGCGTTCCTACGTCTTCTCCACATCTTCAAAGGACGGGTTTCCTGGCATCTTTCCCTTCGCTTAATGATTTCTTTATCGGCGTGCTTGTCCTGAAATTCCACCTGCCATCAGGCTGCGGCTGCCAACAAGGAGGACAAGGAGCTGGCAGCTGCCTCCAAGGCGGAAGTGGACAAGCTGCTCAAGTTGAAGGAGGAGTTCGCAAAGGCCGAGGAGAGGTGAGAGGGACAGGGAATACACGAAGTAATTTGCGGGCGAATGGGAACCAATGGTATAGGGTGGATTGGGCTATGGGGCGGGATTTTTGGCGGATGTAAATGCAAAGAACAAACTGCCGTTGCCCAAAGCACCGACTGTCGAAGTCTGTTGTGAGCGAGTCTACAGAGGTGGGGAAAGCGGCTAGAGTGGCTTACCCGGCGCGGCTTAATGCTGGGGGCTTTCTTGCGGCGGCTTGCAATAAGAAATGCCTCTTCGGAGGCCCTTTTATTCTCCGCCTAAAGGGTGCCGAGCCATTAAGCGCTAAACCTCCCCCTCTCTGCAGCTCCCGCATTGTGGGGGGCATCAAACGTCTACCTGACGGCACCCCTGACTACAAGGACGACTTCTTCTCCAAGCCAGCGTACCTGACCGTCTCAGGGCAGCTGCAGGTGGGTGTCGGGGTGCTGATGCGCGCCCAGGGGCGGTCACTGGACTTGAGCTCGTTGTGCCGCTGTCGCGGCCGTTGTCCCTGCAAGCAAATAGATGGCGTGACACTTGCATTTGGCTTCGTGTATTGTTATGGATGAATGCGATATGTTACATCAAGGTGTGGCGGGTCGTGTGACGTAGTGGTACGGGGGCTAGGGAACAAAGTGGTGTCCTGACCGGCGCACCTAGCTTTCGCTTCGTACTCTTTACCCGCGCCCTTGGCAACCTCAGGGTGAGTTTTACGCGTGCGCGCTGTCCAACATCTACACCTTCGGGCCCACTTTCCGCGCCGAGTATTCGTTCACCGCCCGCCATCTTGCGGAGTTCTGGATGATTGAGCCTGAGATGGCGTTTTGCGACCTCAAGGATGACATGCAGTGTGCCGAGGACTACGTGCGCTACTGCTGCAAGTGAGCGACGGGGCCAAGGGTCTGACGCACGTGGAGCGTCTGGGGTAGAATGGTGGGGGAGGAAGACGGCGAGCTGGCAGGGCCTTCTCTCCTGGTGCCGAGGATCACCCCTTCACCCATCGCTGGTGTATTGCGTCACGCTCCTCATCCCTTACCACACTTCCCCCGCCTCGCTCTTTCAGCATGTTGCCACTTTATTAGGGTCCTTGTGCATTCTGCTTTGTTTGTGGGTGGTGGTGTTTTCCTTGCATGCTCTGCATTTGAAGCCCGCCCGCTACACATGTTTCTCCGTCAGGTACTTGCTTGACAACTGTCAGACGGATCTGGAGTTCATCAACAAGATGGTGGATAACACCGCCATCGCCCGCCTGCAGCAGGTGGCCCACACGCCCTTCAAGCGTGTGTCGTACACGGAAGCTATTGACCTGCTGAAGGACGTGGTGGCGCGGGGCGTCAAGAAGTTCGAGTACAACGTGCGTCTTGAGTTGGATGGGGGGGGAAAGGAAGGGGGAAGGGGGACTGGAGGGGATTGCGGGGCCCTGAGCGTGTTGGTTTCCCTCCCGAGTCTGCTAATTACGGTTTCCGTTGCTCATGGTGCGCCAGGTGGAGTGGGGCATCGACCTGCAGACGGAGCACGAGCGCTACCTGACGGAGGAGATCTTTAAGCAACCAGTCATCGTGTATAACTACCCCAAGGAAATCAAAGCCTTCTACATGCGCCTGAACGAGGACGGAAAGACTGTGGCAGCCATGGACGTGCTGGTGCCCAAGGTACGGGGTGGGGTATTAGGTGACCGGGGTGAAAAGAGAAAATTGTTAGTGTCTGCATGCATACATATGCTGTGCTTCTTTAATCTCTTTAAAGAACAGGAACAAACATTCGTTGGACGCGTGTTATGGACAAACAGCAGTGCAAGCATACCGCAAAGAATCGTTTGAGCCATGTATGTACGATGGCACATGCACGCATGGACGTGAACATGCTATCTTATACCTATATGTATGTTGGTAGTCGAGGGTGTGAAAACCCCATGCCTGAGATTTTGCCCGTTGTGAGCTGGGGTTCAACGGCTTTCCTTTCCTATTACCTGCCTATTACCTGTCATGGAGAACCTGATCACGCTCAGCCAGTCAATACCCACCCACTCCACCACATACCTGTTTAACTCATCCATTTTACACGGACATCTACCGATCTGGCCCATCAGGTGGGTGAGCTGATTGGCGGCTCCCAGCGCGAGGACCGATTGGACGTGTTGGAGAAGCGTATCGAAGAGGGCGGCATGGACATCGCTGCGTACGAGGGTTACCTCGACCTGCGCCGCTACGGCACCGTGCCCCATTCGGGTTTCGGGCTAGGCTTCGAGCGCCTTATCCTGTTTGCCACCGGGCTGGACAACATCCGCGAGGTCATCCCGTTCCCGCGCTGGCCAGGAAATGCCGCCTACTAAGCGGTCTTTGAATGCAATGCGATGCGGGTTTGTCAGAGTAACTTGCGTGGACTTGGTGCCTGGTGCGATGTAGTCGTGTGATGTAGCCTCGCTGCTGGAAGTGACGCAGGTTTGTGTTCTGCAGTGGCTGCAGCTGCGGCGTGATGTGGCGCTCTAATATTGAGAGGTATGACCACGGCCATGACCGTTAGCTTGGACTAAGTGCCAGGCACCAATGGACACCGGTTCAGCTATGCTTTCGGTGCTTGACGGCTTGTGTGGGGTTGGTCGGGCTTTAATGCGTGTGATGGGTTCAACACAGAAGCAGGGAAACCAGTGCGGCAATGGTAATGCGGCAGGTCCTGTGCCGACTCTTGGCGAGGAGTCGAGACATGAAGTCCTCCGGGTCAGTTCTTCGGGTTATACAAAAGCCCCCGCGTTAGCAGGTCCCGAATTGGCTCTTGTGGAGGTAGTATTGCTTGTGCTTCTGATCGCGTGTCGAGGGAAAATAGTACGGAGAGGGCGTAAGTTGTGAAGGGTCCGGGCGCTATGCATAAGGTCGAGGACTGGGACTGCAGGGAATGCGGGCATCTGCTAAGGTTTGTCTGGATGGCGGGATTCTGTGCGATTGTTGCTGGTGGCACTTTCACAGAAAGTCAGATAACCGTGCGCACAGACATTCTGTTATGCTGGGGGTGGGTGTTTTTGCATAAGATATCGTGGCTAAACTGGTGTGCGCGCAGCGGCATGGGCATGGAGGTCAGGGGCTTGAGGTACCTTAGCAGCGCCGACGTGGAATGCGTACGGACTTTTCGGGAGGAAGCGCACCACGTTTTGTGCGCTGTACCTATTAAGGTAATAGGGTACGTGTGCAAGGTTGGAGGGTCTAGGTCTTTGGTCACAAGGTGTACTCTACACGGCATGTTGCCGTTAGCTTATTAATCCTGTATCACCACGTCACAATCGTGATGCTAATTTTTTGGTTCAACACACGGCATATACATGTAACGCGTACATATGTTATGAGACTGGGACGCATTGACGAAGGAATGCCATGCGAGCACGGAATGTATGCGCTCCTCCTTACGGCTGCCATTCAAGTCGCTATGCATAAGCAGCAATGGGGAGGCGAGCGGGCTAACTCTCTGATTGGGAACCGCGCATACAACGTGATATGGCATCTCCATGCAAGTGATACCAACGTGACTAGCAAGGCAACATCCACACAGTTTACACATATACACTAGTATAGCAGGGACGCATTGTTGCCGCTTGCAGGCATTGCAAGCCCAGGTGTGGACATAAAAGTCCATTCCTTTACGCAGACCTGGCTCTTGATCCTACACATCACCCCTAAACCAGCGGATAGCATGACGGCTTCGGGATGTCCAAATGCCTGCCACACCGTGATACCCAGCTGCACTCACCCCTGGTCATGAATTACATCACAGCCTGCAACCTGAAAATCCTTCCTATCCAGAACCGCATAGTAGGCGCGTTTGGTTCATATCATTGCTGGCCCCTTACAGCTACGCAGACACCAACCTCACGGGCATCCAGCGCTGTCGAGCTAGTAACGCTGCAACTGTGTTCCTTCACCTTCCTGTCCGAGCTCCATTCCCGATTATGCCCTGCATTTGCTGAGGTCATGAAATTCGCGTAGGCTCAGATCTTCACGGACCCTCCTAGGTACCACAGGCCGATGGTCCCGAATCCAAGCGCCGTAAGCACCAACCAGCCCCGGCAGCCCGAGCCCTACTTTTCTCCCATCATCAATCAATGGACGAGCGGAGGCTGCCCAATATCAAGTACCGCCCAGGCAAAGGACCGGCGGCGGGCGCCGTGACGGTGACGGTGCCCCGCGCCGTGTCCACGTCCTTTACCAGCACGAAACCGGCCACGTTGGAATTTAGGATCTGATCGGGTGTGGTAGCGTGTGACACGGCCAGCAGGCCTTGCAGCTGCTCGAGCGAGGGAGGCAGGTTCTGCAACCGCAGCGGGTCTGCCAGGGAGACGGCGCCCAGCGGCAGGGCTGTGTTGGGGGCGCGGGGGCCACTGCCTGTGGTTTCGGGGTATGCGATTGCATTGCGTTGGACGATGACAAGTACTACTTGGTTCCCCGTCCTTTCCCGTCCACCCATTTCCAAGCCCGTACGCACCTATCCGGTACACAGCCAGGTCGGTCGCCCGAATGGTTTGTGTGGCGGGTTGCAAAGGGGTACGTGAGGTGCCGTAGAAGTACTCGCGCACCCGCTGCTCCCGCGCCCCGCGTCGCTCATCGCCCTCACGTTTCACTGCACCGCCAGACTTGGCTAGCTTTAGGATGGTGGTGCGGGGGCAGGTGGCCTGCCGGCGCGAATAAGGGTGCGGCAAAGGAGGGTGGCGAGGCAGCAGCAGTGCAAGGACGGCGGTACAACACAGGAAAGGAGGAGATAGAGAGAGACGGCGTCCACCGCGTCTGCAGCTGTGTAATAGGAGTAACAATGCGAAGAGGGTGGCCGCGGTGCCGTCCGGTTAAGAGATGCGGGGTCCCCACTTGTGAGATACGGGACGAGCGAACAAGAAAACGAGTTGTCGCTTGCGGCATCTGCTGCTGCTGCCGTGGCATCAGAGTAGCCTAAGCGCGTCATCCTACAGCTGGGCAAGGCCTGTAAGGTGCCTGACTTCGTCGCGACAAAGGGTGTGTGAACTGGTGCTGCGTGTGCCATACACGTCGACAGCCCTGGACTTGAATCCGTGCCCTACCCCACAAGCCTACAACAGGCTTCTCTGTTAATTACCTGAAACCCCGGACCGGGGGCCCTCACCTTGAGATCTTGTTGCAGAGTGGCGTGCAAACGATCTTGCTCCATTACCAGCACCACGTCACACTGCTCATGGGCGTCACCAGGGAGACATGGAGAGAGAAAAATAGTGCTAACAGGAGTTGGGCACGAGGAGCTTGGCCGGGCATGTGGACAGGTGGCCCTCCCTCCTCAGATGACAGTTAAACAGCATCAAAGGAAAACGGAAAATGGAAACAAAAGCAGAGCCTGCCATTGAGACAGTTAAGATATTCATCTAACCACATTTCCAGATAGGGCCTCTTCAACCCCTAGGGCCCTCCAAGCCCACCTTCCCCCGTACGTGTGTGTCTTACATGGTCGGGGTACATGGCCCCGCGCTCCATCCCGCCGACCCGCCCGCCACAACGGGTGGTTTGGACGTTTGCTGCATAAGACTCCCACCCGCCTACCTGGAATGTTTGTATGATGTGCTTCTGTAGATCGTAACCCGGCCCGTCTACCCAGCCAAAGGTATTGATGATGATACCAGAGGCGGCAGCTCGGGGGTCAGCCGCAGCTCTCCGCTGCAGCAGCGAAGACAACTTGTCCGCCAGGGCCTGAGGGTCCAAGCCCCACACCACAGCGTACCGCGCCATCACACGGAAACCAACCATAGGAGGACGTCTGCCTCACAAGCTCATCACACACAACCAACTCCTTCAACTTCACCCACCCACCTTCACCCACCCACCCGACAACCAATCAATCCACACTGCAGCAGCGTACAGCCTCCAGCCCCAAGACTGCGACAGGAATCCAATGCCTCAGGTGCGTCTCGCGCTCAACCCACTTCCCCACTGCGCTGCCAATGTGGATGCACTGCGAGCTCTGCACGAGTCCCGCCCACCTTGAACAGGGCGGGGTTCTCCCCTGGGGAGTTGTGTCCGTAGAAGAACACCAGCGGTAGGTCCGCAATGAAGCCCTCCTCGATGTCCACCGGGTGCTCCAGGGGCACCGCGGACAGACAGCCGGGGACTGTGATGGTGCCCTGGCCTGCGATGCAGGTCAGGGTCGGCCAGCTGGTGCTAAGGTTGCGGAAGTCAATGGTTGATCAGCGGCGGTGGATAATGGTTAGCACACCAATAGGGCGTCCAGAATCTTTTTCCTAGCTTTTAACCTAGGGCAGTCAATCACACACCAGCTTGATATGATGAACATGGTCAGTCAACTAGGCAGCCAACGAACCCGACTAGCAGCCAGCACTCTTACCAGCCCGGGGCCCCCTCCCGGGCCCTTTAATTGGTTTGCCTAAACACCGAGCCCACGAACCAAAGAATAACATTCTTGGCTCAGCCCCCCATCCCGACTCACTCCGCCCACTCTGGCACACTTCCCACACCACATGAAACTGCCCTCCCAGCCACCCCACACGACTTAGACTGCTCACCAACGTCCAGGTCCACGAAGGTGGGTTGCCAGCCACTGCGTACAGCCCAGTTCCCGAGCAGCCGACATAGGGTGCTCTTGCCGCTGTCTGTGGGGCCCACCACGACCACAACGGGGCCCCGGCACCCGGCGGACCCCGGGGCGGCTTTCCGCGCCTCCTCGCGCCGCTGGTTCAGGGTCTGGTGCACATTGAGGTAGGAGGCCATGGGCGTGTCATCGGCCACGTACCTGTACGGCAAGGTGGAGATGTGGGTCTGGTGTGCAGTTTCACCCGGGCATAATAGCACTTCAAAACCCCCCCGTAATCCCCAGGGGCTCGGTTCTGCCTGAGTGGGAACCTCCAACTACCCAAGACCGGGTGTCACAGCAACCCAACCCACATGACACTCGGCTCGCCCTGTACGGAGACTCGACCGCCATCCCAGGTGAACACCTGCACGGGCAGATACGGAGAGGGACGAACGAGTGAGCAGCCTAGCGACAGCCACATCGTTAAGGGGCGCCAGTCTGCGGTACAGGCGACGTGCTGTAGGGGTGAGAGTCACTCGACAGCCACGGGTAGAGTTATTGGGAAGGCCCTGCTGGGCTTCAGACTCCGAAAAAGCTAAAGGGTGTTCATCATCTGGGCAGCGAAAGAGGTCGACCAGGAGCGCAAAAAAGGCGGGACTCCCTTCCCAAGGCCTAACCCGCCAAAATCAACACAGGGAAACATCTTCCCGGCAAAATCAGACTTGTCCGGGTCCGTTGTTCCGGTAGGGTCTTAGGGTCTAGGGCCTCAGAAGTCGGAACACTAGAGGTTGCCCTTCAGCGAGTTGGATATTGGGAGACACACCGCTACTTTTTGGCCAGTTACGGACACGGCCCTGCCCCGGTCCAGCTCCGTGCCAAACACCTCCGCTGTGCCCTCCTCCAGCTGTGAGCGGGGGAAGGGATGGCATGGGATGGGGGATGCTTGAGATGGGGACCTTAACCATGTTCGCATGTCAGGTGTGTACCGTCGCATCCGAAGGCAGTGCGCAGACGAGGGGAGTTTCAAGGCTACAAGGGTTTGGGTTTAGGTTTCTTGCTGTTTTCTCTATGTTGCAGCGGCTTATTGGCGGGTTAGGCACTTATGACCAACCCCCTCGCACCCCAAAACACCGTAGGCGGCTGGTGCCGGGACGGTCCCCAACTTCTGAGCTCACCCGAATCGATACCGGTTTCCCAATTGGACACTCCAAGCGGAGCTCTTGTCTCTGCGCAATTCAGGCGGTATGAGGACTCGTTTCCTGCCTAAGGCGTGAACTTCCGTTATTGCAATCATACCGCGGTAAGAGTAAAAGATGTATTAGACGCACTTGTTTCTTGCGCAACCATGGTGTAACTCTGATTTGCGGAGCTGTCTTTCGTGGGAATTAATTCCTGATGAAATAGTATTGTTTCACATAGGGCTCACGAAACGATATCCAAACTGGTAGCACTTGGATGCGATGGATGGGGACAGGCAGTTGCCAAGAGTGCTGTTGATTCTGAAGAATGCCCGGGGCCTTACGTACGGTCGAACGGACTTCACAAAGCCCTTTGTCACACAACCGTCAAATGCACCTGCAATAAATTAACAAAGGATTGGTGCAAATAATTACAGTTGTGAATTTAGGGCATTTCCCAATCGGCTCAACTCCTTATATCGTAAAGTTCCGACAGGATGCTGCTCGCTCAGCGCAAGCTCGGTAAGTGTGTGACGCTGATGCCGGAAAGATTATGGTTTCCTTTCACAATTTCGCCAGGTAGCAACTGATCTTACCCGGTGTTTGTGCAGTTGCTTCCCAACGTGCGCAGTCGCGTGCGGCCGCACCCATGGTGGCACGCTCTTCGCGGCGCAGCTTGCGCTGCGAGGCCCGCAAGGTTGCGCTGCTTGGTGCTGGCGGCGGCATCGGCCAGCCGCTGGCCCTCTTGCTTAAAATGAACAAGTTTGTGACGGAGCTTGCTCTTTACGATATCGTCGGGGTTGCCGGTGTGGCTGCCGACCTGAGCCATTGCAATACTCCTGTTAAGGTGTGTTTAGATGGATGCCAGCGCGATGGCGTGATGGGGTATGCGGAAAGTTGACGGGATGACTGGCACGGATTCGTCTTAAGCTTGCGCTGCAGGACTCTAGGTAAACAAAGAATGTACTCAACTGATACAGGTAACTGCTTTTACTGGCCCTGAGGAGCTGGCTGGCTGCCTCAGCGGTGCTGATCTCGTGGTCATCCCAGCCGGCGTGCCACGTAAGCCTGGGATGACTCGCGACGACCTATTCAACACCAATGCTGGTATTGTTCAGGCTCTTGTACAGGCTGCCGGCAAGAACTGCCCACAGGTGTGTCGTTGATTGAAGCGCCGACACGTGTGAAACGCGAGTTACCGTTTCATGCCGTTTATGCGAACGTAATAGTGTTATCTTTTGACTTCAACAGAAATTTATGAAAATGCGCAGGCTGTGCTGGAGATTATCACAAACCCTGTGAACTCGACAGTTCCGATTGCTGCCGAGACCCTGAAGGCGATGGGCGTCTATGACCCAAAGAAGGTTATTGGCGTCACCAGCCTTGATGTTGTGCGCGCGAACACTTTCGTTGCGGAGGCCCGTGGTCTGGACATGAAGGACGTTGACGTTCCCGTTATCGGTGGACACGCTGGCGCTACCATCCTGCCGCTCCTGTCCCAGGTAAATGTCTCGGCGATCGGCGTTATGGCTGTCCAGTATGAATGTATGGCTGTCCAGTATGAAGCGGTTCACAGTTCATTACATTACGAACTGGGGCAAGACATGACCAGTCAGCGATGTAGGGTTTGTTCAGCAGTGCCTTGGGCTAGGGTTTTGTGGCAAGTTTTTTTGTGGCACTGCTGCATCCAGATTAAAGTAAAGATCTGATGGCTGGGCACACGCGGTGTAACGTGTACCCATGTAATCCGGGGCACCCGTCGAAAATGTGTGCCGAACACGAATAACAAATGTGTTCATGAGCATGAGGTGCACATCTGTTCAATTTCCTTACCTGGCATCCATACGCTTGCAATGGGAAACTGGAAAGCTATGGTGCATGTCCCCTTGCTTGGCCACGCTGCGAAAGGCCTTGTTAAACAATTGGGAGAACAATGCCACGAGAAATCTGTGTCACGGTCTCTGCATGCCGCTAAGTGTGGAACACGCGCGATAACCGGTAACTTTTTATGTCGGTGCATGAAGGATTGCTGCAAGGGTTCAAATGACTGTATGCGGATTTGCTTCAAACTTGAAGACGTCTGCAGGGCCACGCACTTCGTTGCCCTCCGTTGGAGTTCGGGGGCTTACTGTCCGTAGGGCCGTGGAATTGTCTCGTTTGGAGAATCAGCGACTTTCCCTTCCGGGCTATTGGTTGTACTTTCCCTACGTAATGGTTGGTGCTAGACAGCTGCTGCTCCACAGCAATAGGCTCAGTCTCTGCTATGGGATGGGTCACGGTGATGGTGGTGTACGCTGCATACACGAGGGCAAGCTGCTGTCGGAGCAACCCACCGCGGTCATTCCCTAGGTACCGTGCTCACCGCCGCGAGTATGCTTGCTGTCCTCGTAGACGACCCCAGCGGTGACCTTCACGGAGGCGGAGAAGAAGGCCATGACGGAGAAGATCCAAAACGCGGGAACGGTGGTGGTGGAGGCTAAGGCGGGCAAGGGGTCTGCCACGTTGTCCATGGTGAGCTGAGCGCCTGATGTAGGGACACGCCGGCCGGAAGAGCGGCAGTCGCTTCAGTGGATTAATAGATGTGTACTGTCGTTGTGTGTGCAGCGGACGTTATATTGTATAGGAATTAATGATTTCATGACGCCCCTTGGGTCTCTTGTCCTTGTTCTGCTATGTTGCAAATTACGTCTTGTTTAGGCCTATGCCGCTGCTCGTATGGCTGAGTCGACGCTGCTGGGTCTCAATGGCGAGCCCAACATTTACGAGTGCGCATTTGTGCAGTCGGAGGTGAGCTGTGGTGTGTACCGGGGTTCCTGACAATATGATTGGGTGCTGGTAGGATTCCGGATTTGCTTATTACAGGCTATCCATGCAGGGGGGAAAGCGTTTGACGCAACGAAAGTCTAGTAGGTTATGTCGTAATGCAGCCTGATTGGTTTAGTTGTCACTTATGTGGGCTCTCAACTGTTCTCATGAACTGGTGCACGCTAACTGGGTATGGCGCACAGCTGCATGCCCCGCAGAATCGTCATGACCTCGCTGAGGGTAGACGTTTTTATATGTTGCCATCCCGTTCTGGTCATCGTCTTGCTCTTACTTGTGCAGGTTGTTGCGGACGTGCCATATTTCGCCAGCAAGGTGCTGCTGGGGCCTCACGGCGTGGCCAAGGTGATGGGCCTTGGTGAGCTGGATGCTTTCGAGACGGCGGCACTGCAGTCCATGTTGCCGCAGCTAAAGGCGGAAATTCAAAAGGGTGTTGACTTTGCCAAGAATGCCAAGGTGGCTGCATAAAAGACCTTTGGACTTCACGCGGCGCGGGCATAAATGTGCACCTCAAACAGGAATCTGGGTACGCGAGGCGGGCCCGGCCGTTCTGGGGCAGGCCTCGCCTTGCCTACCCACCTTTGATGCTGCATCAAGGTGGATAAGTCGGACCTTGCGTGTCGGACATCGGGCTGTGGGCCAGACCGGAGATGGAAGAACGGAGGGTGTCTTCCTAAAATTTAAGCACATCGCGATGTGTGTGGCGCGGCGCGGTGAACAGACATGCGAGCGGGCCTGGAATTCGTGTGGAGCGGGTTCGGGTTGCTACTGTTTGATCCGAGGGCAATAAGCAGGTGCTGACTTCCATGATTTGCGTGGTGTGGGAAGTGAATGTGGTATTCTGTCAAGCAGGCGAAGTCGGTCTCATTTGTTCAATCCTTTCTTCATGCCCAACGCTCCCAGCTTTTGCCCTAATGGCAAAATGGCAAGTGGTCAGCACCCGGAATCGTTACACGATTCCGGTTGGGCATCATGTTCATCGAATTTGTAGTGGCAATGGGTGTGCCGCGACTGTCGCGCCATTTCTTTCGTTCATTCTTTGCCTGTCGTGCAGCTGTCTCAGGTGTGCTTGTGTACGGTTAATGGGAGCATGTCGGACTGGTATTGCGATATCGGAGTATGGCAGGCACATCTAGTGCAGAAGCAGCATACGTCTCGACGATAAGTGACATATACATACGAAATAAATTAGAAAAAACGTAGAAGGGAGCTAGGAGAGGGGGAGCTAAGAGCCAGAGAGGGGAGATAAGATTGATTGTATGTAATCATCACGGCAAAAGAACCACTATCCAGAAAACTATCCACTTGGTAAAAGATCTCTTCTGCCAAGCTGTGGTGCACTCAGAGAAATATGCAGTCAGAGAAATACATTAAAAGATTGGATTGCTGTAAGTACAGATTGTATCGCTGAAGTTAACCTTTGTCATCTATGCTTGCATTACCTTGATGCTGCCATTTTTGCTAATATTTTCTGAATAAAGATGAATTTGATCCATAGCATCCTCAATTAGGTTTTTTACATAGACGTATGTAAAATACCTACTTAAAGTTAAGTAGGTTTTTTACATACGTCTATGTAAAAAACCTAATTAAACGTCTAAATACGTAGTAAGAAATCATAGATAATTTTTTTCCTGTATGGGGCACATCTTCAGGCTTTTGAGTACAAGGAAAGAAACTATAAGTACAACTAATAACTCAAATAAGGACATTTTGGGGCGGGGCCCAACGGGAAGTGCCCAGGAGGGCCCCGCCCCGCCCTTGTCCATGGCCGTGTGTGCGTAACGGACCAAGCATAATATCTCGCCCGGCTGAAACGCGTTATTTGTAATATGCTGCATTCTCTATTGCAAGGTATCTCGCCTGTAGCCAACAAAAATCGTATGAGCACAAACAAGATTGGCTGCCTCCATTGACCGAGGTCAAAGTCACATCAACGCCTCTAAATTTCATCTCAAAATGTGCCGCGTATCTTATAATTTTTTTAATTCTGAGATGACGGCATATGATAACTCGAACACCCAGCTTGTGTTACCATTTGCCTGCACGGGCATTCCAGGGAATTCTGACTTGCCACCAGCAGGCCGACAGATTTGCTATCATTTCTCTATGAAATACGCAAGCTGCTCGTTTGTACAATTACTTTGGCCAATGCTCGGGGCCTCCGACGACTTGCAGTGTGCCGCGGCGGCTGTGGGGCGGATTGCTGAAGCCGCTGGCGCTTCGGGGATGAACATCACAGACAGCACCGGAAAGTGCTGCGGGCTTTGGGGAAGTGTGTCGAGTTAGGCTTTGAGGGGGGCGCCAAGGGCGCGTGAGCAGGCGGGTCAATGCCTGAAGAGGCGCCGTAGGCAGTGCGTACGGTGCTGTACGGCGCTGTTTTCTGTATGTGTTATGGCTGCGGCACCAGACCGCAAAGCCAACAGGCTGAAGGCTGGCAAGCTGCGATTGTGTCTGCTGAGCGTTGAGCATCCGGCCTGGACTGCGGACTTGGCGGCCGAGCCCCTGCTGTGTGCCGGAAACGGCACCTCAGACTCATACGTTTATGCCCAAGCAAGGGGCTGTCGGTGGCAGGTCGCGGACCTCCAGGGTACGTGTAACGGCCAATGACTCTTAGCCGTGTCTGCTAGGTCCCAGAGAAACACCGTCTCTTCAACAGGTTATGAGCCCCGGCTTCCTGCCTCCCGCGCTCTGACAAGCACAGCTCCCACCACGTTGACACTACCCTAGCTACCGGCCTGTACGGATGCAGGGGGCCCCCGCCCTTTTTCCGCCTTCATGGAAGCCGACACCCGACTTATTGTACTTGTAGAGAGATTAACAAATCGTACTATTTAAAATAGTAACTTGGTTCTTAAAACCTTTACAACTCTGATGCTCTGATAAAGTTATGTTGTCAACCTTATCATGGCGATCCTGTAATCATCGTACATACGTCACATTTTATGGTTCACATATACACATGTGCGGTTCTACAGGTAAAAGTGAGCGGACCAAGTAATAGTATTGCTACTACTAGTTGTTACACGTTGTTATCTCGTTGTTATCCTCCGTTTCTTCCTCGACACCTCCCCAGCAGCTGGGCCAGCAGGTCTTAGTTGGGAAAAAACCACAACCGTGCAAAAGTGCCAAACCCCGTGAGTTTATCCCTTCAATAACCTGAAATAAAAGAATATGTTATTCACACTCATAACACGATATTCGTTTCCCCCCGAAATCTACCCCACCTATCCATTTTCTCCGCAACGCCATACGCCTCCCCGCCCAACTTGTCGGCATGCTGATGTATCCTCTCTTTCACCCAAGCACCCGACGCGTCATATGTTTCAGTCCCCCAGCCACGACCAAACCACCTTTCACCTCGCCCATTCCTCCCAAACTCCCCCCTCCAGTATACGCTCTGAGGCTTTCTTTCTCGCTCATATTGGGTTCGGGTTCCGCCTCATCAACCGCAAAATTCAATTCTTCACCTTTCCTACCAGTCGCCTGCTCCTTCCTCAATCGAAGATGGCGTTTCGGGCCATGCCCAGCAAGCGCTCGAAGATGCGACCGCCGTCGTCCCGGATGCCGCTGTGCCGGTACTCGTTGGTGACCCACACCTTGAGCCCCTTGATGGTGCCCGCCGTCTCCTGCACAAGTGCCGCACAAAGCCAGGGGTAAGGAAGAAAACCGCCGACTAGGCCACGGCATCACCGCAAGGTTACGGATGATGAAATGACCAAGCCATGAATTGCAGCGTGGGGATAAAGGGGAGTACGCCGTAGGGCCGGACGCTCATCCGTTCGCAACTATCACACTTCATCAGGCAGGCTGCCACGGAGAGCATTACAACTTTGCCAACTGTTAGTTGTTACTTGTCAGGGTATAGTGTGCTTCGTCACCGCAATGCCAACTCACCATGGCCATATCGTAATCCACGTAAAGGTCATCGACGTACGACACCGCAGCTGCGGGAACGCGATTCGCGGAAAGTGCGGCCGTGTCGTACAACGTGCTCCAGTCAGACTTCTCCGCCAGCACGTCTGCCGTCTCCTTAAATGGCCGAAGCGCCGCAATGTCGTCATACATGAACCTGCATTAGTACATACATACATACATACTTACGGATACGGATGTACACACCTGCAGCAATATTATTCCACGTGGTCATCACCAAAAAAACAATCCGAACACACCGGCGGTCCAAGGCGACCAGGCGGGACCAGGCGGGACAACCTCCCTTTCACGGGCTGAGCAGCAGGAAGCTGGAGACCTGGTAGCTCCGTTTTGTGCAGCTCCCTCACACGCACACGCATGCATTTGCACTGGGCCGCGCACATCCGCCATTGGTTCACGGCCAAGCCCGCAACCCCTCTCCTTGCGCATTCGCATACGCTCCCCCCCTGCTGCTACCCAGCCAAGGATGCGGTTGTGGTTCATGTGCCCCCAATGACCGGTTCCAAGCAGATCCCAAGTTTCCAAATTACCCCAGACATCCTGACAGAGACACGCAATGCTGCCTTCTAACACACACACGCGCATGTGCGTGGTTTTATCCGAGCTTTACCCTGACTGGGCTTCTCCTTACCCTCGTGGTGATGTTGTTGGCCCTGACTTACAGACATACAGATGCAGACATACTGGCCTAATGTAGTATACTCACATACAGCCACACATACCTGTACACGCACTCCCCGGTAAACATGACGGGCCGGTTCTCCGCTGCCGCAGCCTCCGCGTCGAATGCGCTCGCGAAGGGCTCGCTGTTCCGCACCCGGTCAGCCGCCCAGCGGCAAGCGGACCCCGGCCCCTGGCAGTATATGGGCTCGTGTAGCAGGGCGTACAGCGGGTTGGTGTCCCAGGACTGCCATGCCTCGAAACCCTGAGGGAGGGTTGAGGGAGCAGGGCCCCGCAGGTGGAGGGCGGAGGATCACGTGGAAAGAGCAAAAAGAGGGCGCATCGTCCCCCAGCTTCCGGGTTTGCGGCTCCTCCGGCACCTCAAGAGGGCTATTGACACATTCCCTCCGGGGTCCGGGGCCCCCTGATCCGATTTCCCAGTTCCAGGCCCTTCCCCGCGTGTGAAGAGGTGCACGGTACCTTGGCAAAGGCAGGCGTCATTTCCCCGTAACCATCGAAGAAGCTGTCGAGGAGGTAGTGGAGCCGCTCGAAGCTGCCGCCCGTACCCAGACCTGGCACAAGGATACGAAGGGAAAGGAGGGGAGGCAATGGCGGCGTAGGAGCAAAGAATCTACCGCCGACAGGAGATGAGGGGACTGGGTGAGGACACAGCGGGAGAAACGGAGGTACGTGCGCGGCACATTGCAGTCTGACAACATGTCGCCACACCACGTGGCCGCCTAACCCGGGCCACCCCCGAACCCCCTCCAGCGGGTATCAATGAGCTCAACCGGAGCCGTAGCGCCCACAGTACCACACCCATCACCCGTCCCTCATCCGCCCTGCCGGGTGTCTTAACCAACACCCTCCCACGCACCCACACAAGCCGTCCGCCCTCAGACCCGTGCTCCCAACCCGTTTTAGGCGCCGTACCCGCACACCCTCACTCTCACCCTCACCCAGCCGTGACCCACACGTCCAGTCACCCACCGGACAGCCCTAACGTCTGTAGCAGCCGCGGTGTGAGTTTGGTTCCGGACGGCAGCTGCACAGACCCCCCCGGTTGAGCTGCCAGGTAGCGCACGATACGGCCCACCAGCTCCACATCACCGGGGAAGCTGAGGAGCGGTAGAAGGGGGAGAGGACGAGGCGGGGCGGGGCGGGGGCGGGGGGGGGAAAGACGAACCACACACGATTGAAGCGGGGCGGGGCGGGGGCGGGGGGGCCCGGGGCGGGGCGGGGCGGGGGGAGCGCCGTGGGAAAGAAGCTTCATGGACAGCGTATGGGTCAGAGTAAGCCGGTGTGGAGGGGCGAAGTACTGCATGCGGAGGCTGCATCGGAGGGCCTGACCGGACCAGGCTAGGGAGGTTTGCGGCACACAGTCATCGTAGAGGCCACAAAGAAGGAAGGAGGATAAATGCAGGGGGGGGGGCCGGAGGTGGGAGGTGGGAGGGAACGGCAGGGCCAACCGACACAATCCCGTGCAACAGTGCGGCAGTGGAAGCTCTGGAGCTAAGTACCGCCCCTGGAGCTGCGCGAGGGGCCCCCGGCGGGTGCACGAGCCGGGCAATCAGGTTGACGCAGGGAAGGCCTTATGCCCCAGGTGACGCAGCCACGAAAATTCCCACATTCCATAGCCAAACATGTGGTAACCCAGGCAGTAGAGTACGGAGCCCGGGCAGGCAGAAGTAGTCGAGGGAGATCGTAGCGACGGGGCCCCTCCCGCTACCCGGCAGACTCCCGGGTGGACCGCAAGAGGCCACCGTAAACACGTGAACCCGCATGCTCAGAGCCCGGTGACCCCCACCCTAACCCGTTTGACTTCAGTAGAAACAGTCCGAGGCCCTGCCGTGCTCCGTACCGTTCGTAATACTTTGCATTTGCCGCCAGCACCCTTTTGTGGAGAGTCCGGTACACGTCCTCCGCGGCGCAGGGTTGCGATATGCGGGGGGGCAGACCGCCCGTGATGATGGCCTCCATTAGACCTTTATAGGGGGGAGGCCATAAGCAGGGAGGGGGACAGGGGGCGATTAATGGCATGCACAAGTAGAGCGGAACAACCGCCACGACATCCAGAGGGGAAAAGGGGAAAAGGGGAAGAGGGGAAGAGGCAAGCGGAAGTTAAATGCAAACGGAAACATTTGCAAACATTATGTCAAAAATCAACCAGGATCTGCCAACATCGAAAGCGACCTGAAGGCGACATGGGCACGTGGGTGTGTGTGCGTGGTGGTGGCGGTTTAGGGTTTCCACACATTGGATCACAAACCAGAGAGCCTTGGGTGAAGAGAGCTGTTTGAGCAGCCACTCCCCTCCCCGCCCAATAGGGCCCAGTCCACACTACGGACGCTCCCGCCCCCCTTCACCACCCCTCTACCAGACTGTACTCCCCCTCCCTACCCCCTCCCTACCCACACACTCCGATGTACTCTCACCCATCTACCCGCGTGCTCAGGATTACCTCACTCTCCATGTTCCCATTCCGCCGTGTTCATCCCAGTCCATATCTCCCCCGCCTGCCCCTCCTCACCCGCACCCACCCTCAGGCGCCTGAGACAGGTAGGTGACGACGCAGAAGCCCCCGAACGACTGCCCCAGCAGCGCCCACTTGCCCCCAAAGCTGGTTGGAGGCACCAGCAGCTTGCGAACCAGCTCACAGTCCCGGATGATGCTGTCAGCCCTGCGTGAGGGAAGGGGGGTGAGAAGGAGGGAGGGCGAGACCCGCATGACCCGAGAGGCGAAGGGTCAACTGCTGAGGGGGTTTGGGAAGGGGGACAAGAGAGGGAAGAGAGGGGCAGCGAGGGGGAGGTGCGACACGTAGACCAACACGACCCGAGTAAGCGGCCCGACATGGAGGCAGAAAGGGTGATGGGGGCCCCCCCCCGAGGCTCTGCTGCTGCTGGTTATCCAGGTCCAACGACGACGACACGGTACTTACGGCAGCCGGCTGCTGTTCAGCAGCGTCCATGTGCAGGTGGGTCCGCCCCCCGTCCGCCGCCTGAACACCAACCCCCGCTCTTCCAGGTACCCCCAAATTTTGTCGGTCTGGTAGTGAACCGCAGTCTTCATTCCTAGCCCTATCCCGCCTCCCTTTCCTCCCTAACCCCACCCACACGCGATGTCCCCTCCCAGCGCCCTGCACACCCACCTGAACAGCGCCAGGTACTCCGCCTGCTCCTCCGGTCCGCCCTTCTTGGCCAGGTTGGTGGTGGTGATGGGCGCTGAGCGGCCCGTACCCCGCTGATCCAACAGCACCACCCGGTGGCTGTTGACGGCGCTCTTGATCCAGATGCTGGCCTCGCAGGGCCGGGGGGCCTCAAATCCCGGACCGCCTGGGGAAGCAGAGGTGGGGGGGTGGGGGGGTAGGTGCAGACGCCACAGGAGGGGGGACGGGAGAAGGCACAAGTATGGAACGGGGGAAATGGGGGGAAGCTGGTGGTACGGAAGGTGGGACGACATGATGACGTGCAGGGGTGCATATTGCGGCCATCATTGGGGTGTAGTCTGGAAGAGAGGAGAGAGGGGAGCGCGGAAGGGCTTTGTTGGGAGGAATACATGAGCCAAGCAGTGGGTATGACAAGATGACGCTTGTTGAGTGTTATTAGTGACGGTCCTGGTGGGGAGAGGTTGCCGGAGGGATGGGGCGGGCGCAAAGCAAACAGCAGCTGCCAAAGCTCGGCCCGTCCCGTGAGCCCCAGAGCTGCACCGGTCGCTGCCTTACACAGAGACACACACATACACACACTCTTTAGGCAGCTGCCCGCGCCATGTCATGATGTCCCTGTCCTGACCCCAGCCGTTGCTCCAAAGCTACGCATGCCGTGCATCCCATTACCCTTGCATGTGTGCCTAAGGGTGCGTGTGCAGGGGGGGGGCACTGAGACCCTGGGGGCGTAGCTAACAGCACTGAGCGACACGGACCTCGTGGCGAGAACAACACGTCAGCCAGGGAAAGCAAGACGCATAAGGAAAACCCATTTCCTGGCTCCCCGACCCTTACAGCTAAAAGTTTTGTTTTTTGCATGTGGGTTCCTCCCCATACACACAGGCACACGCACTGCACGGCTGTCCTCTTCGCGGTCGAAAACACCAAGCTGCGTTCACTGCGAGGGCTGCGCCTGAAGCCCTCGAACTCTTTGGGCCTTGTCGCGCGTTGATCGGGTCCACAACGAAGTCCACTTCACGGACCGGGAACCCACCTTCCAGTCCCCAGTGACCCATATCGCATTGACCCACATGTGTGCCTCTGCCGAAGCGGGACAATAGTCGGCCACACCTCGCAAATCCGATTCCAACCCCAAAGCCCATCCCAACCCAGTTCACCACGCAAACCTGAACGCCCTAAAAGCCCCTTTACCCGAGTATTGTTTGATACACGCACGTATTTGACGCACGAACCTTGCAGGTACACCAGGAACGGCAGGTTTTCGTTCCTTGCAGGGGCCAACAGCTCCCGAGCAAAAAGGGTAATGGTCTGGCCTTTGTAGGGACCCGCCTGGCCGCTGTAATCCAGGGGCACTGTGAAGGTATGTTCTCGTACCACGAGGCCGGGGACGTTGAAGGTCTTGCCGACCTCATGTCGTGGCGTCATGCCGGCCACCTCCACACTTGTCCGCTGACGCTTGCTGGCCGGGGTCGGTCGCGAGCTGTCCATGCTAAGCACCGGTAATCTCTCGGTCTTTCGGTGTTTCCTGGGTACTAAGGCGCTTGGGATAGCACTGCAGTAGTATCGTGTCGGCAATGATCTGATGGCAGAAACTCGCTTAAGAGCTCCGCTTAGGCTGATACTGGAAAGCATGTGTTTGGTGTGATATGGGTTAAAGTCTCTTGCATACGTGGTACATGGGATCACTATGTTGCAACGAAAATGGCACGAGGATTGGAAGGGTGCAGCAAATGACCGACCAACTCGACAACGGAGGCCAACTGGATAAAGATATGCTTGAATACAACCTATAAGCGTTTCAAGGCACCCAATTGCCAATTGCTATCATAAGAGTTGAGCAAAAAGTCGGACAAGATGTACGGCAAACTGCAACCGTGGCCGGATATTGCCGCGGAGTCCATCTAGACCTACTGTGCTCTGTGAAAATGTCGTCGACGCGCCGCCTACTCACGCTCTTGCCCCAGCTGGGCCGTGCTGGCGCGCTTCGTGCGTCTGAGCACGCATCCGCGACCGGCTCGCTACTGTTCACACGCGGATTTGCCGATGATGCTAACCTGAAGAAGACAGTGCTGTATGACTTCCATGTAGCCAATGGAGGTGGGCATCGCTGCCAGCTTTATCATGGCTTGTAGGCTGGTCGTCCCAACCCCCTCTGTCTGCACAGGCAAGATGGTGCCCTTCGCCGGCTGGTCGATGCCGATCCAGTACAAGGACAGCATCATGGAATCCACAATTTTTTGCCGAAAGAATGCATCTCTTTTTGACGTGTCCCACATGTGTGGGCTCACGCTCAAGGTGCGCGCAGGCGTTAGTGGTAGACTCCGTGCGAGAGTGCCTCTTTGCCTACAGACACCGACGAATCTTCATCAAATAAGCTTTGCCTATAGATTAGGCTGGTTATAACCATCAAAGCGACGGTCCTGCTTTATTCAGTTCACCTGGCGTGGTTGTTGGACTCGAGCCATATAGTTTTGTCAAGAAGGCCAACTGATCTCAGGTGCCTTTTCATAATGAAGCGCAGTCGAGCCAAATTTAGGGGAGTTATGCCCGATAGTGGGGTTCGTGGACTCCCTCGGCGTCGGAAATGTCCATCGGGCCCGGGCACCGTAGCAAGTAACATTACCACAAACCTCTTAGCATTATCACATGCATATATTCCACTTATCTGTGCAATCAGTTCATCAACGCCCCCAACTCCTCGCTGTGCATCCCCTGCTCTGGACCTTGTATCGCACCGCGCAAACTCCCTCTCCGAACATCCCCACCCGTTAGCTTCCTCACCTTACCTCACCCTTTAATACTCCCCCCCCCACACACACACACGCATGAACCCCCTTCCAGGGCAAAGACGCGATCAAGTTCCTTGAGGGCCTTGTGGTGGGCGACATCGCTGGGCTCAAGGATGGCACCGGCTCGCTCTCGGTGTTCACCAACGAGCAGGGCGGCATCATCGACGACACCGTCATCACCAAGGCAAGCTCACAGCGAACAAGCACAGCTGACCCAGATCTAGGGCTGAGTGACGCGGGGCCCCTCTCCCCCCCTTCCGAACCAGATAGACGCTCCAACCCCTCCTTTCCCCGTGGTTCATCTTCCCCTCCTGTCCCCACACCATCACCAGGTCAATGGCCAGGAGATCTACGTGGTGGTGAATGCGGGCTGCCGGGATAAGGACTTGGCGCACCTGGACAAGCACCTGCAGGCGGCCAAGGTGGGGGGGGGGAGGGAGGGGAGAAGGGGCGGGTTAGGAGGGCGAAATCGCGGGGCTCAGGAAGGGCGATGGGAGGAGAGCTTCCGAGCTGCCGGACCAGGACGCGAGAGTAGGGAAATGCAGTCCAGCGGAGTAAACCGTTAGGTAGGGGCCTACAGAGAACGTTTTGAGGTTGGCTGGGCATGGCCATGGACGACGACGACTTCCCCCTCCCTCCCCCGTTTGGTCACTGCTCCATTCCCCAGTGGTTCGTCTTACCCCTCCCCCGCCTTCGTGCTTCGTCTTTTCCCCCTCCCGCTTCCCTTCAGCCCCGTGTCTTAAGTCCGGTGTCCGAATCGCCTGCCCCGCTCTTCCCCCCTCCCCCCTCTCTTGCACCTTGTCGGCGCCGTGTTCCGCAAAGTACCGCATTGACTAAAAGTCACCAGCGGTACATCTTTAATAACAACATGGCTACGTATCCGCCCTTCCGATGACCCCCCTGTCGGCCCCTCCTTGCAGTCCAAGGGCCTGGACGTGGCCCTGACGGTCCACGACGACCGGAGTCTGCTCGCCCTGCAGGGCCCGGCTGCCAAGGACGTGCTGGGCGCCCTGGCTCCAGGGGTGGATCTGGCCGCCATGTACTTCAGCGACTTCAGGACGTTCGACGTGGCGGGTATCCCCTGCTGGGTTACACGCACGGGGTGAGGCGGGGCGGGGTGAGGCGGCGCGAAAGTGTGTGTGTAGGGGGGAGAAGGGGGTTGCCCGCGATGATGCCATGTGGGTATCGTGTCGTACGGATTGTGTGTACGGCTTCAGCAATGAAGCGGGGGGTTGAGGGGGAGCACGGGGGGGGGCCCTGCGTCTTTGGGAGGAACCTGCGTGACCTGCGTCTTGCATGTACACATGTATGTATATATGTATCCACGTCTCCCCCTCCCCCCTCCCCTTCAGCTACACGGGCGAGGACGGGTTTGAGATCAGTGTGCCCTCCACTCACGCGGTGGCGCTGGCGGAGAAGCTCACCGCCAGCGAGCGAGTGCGGCTTGCGGGTGGGTGGGCGGGCGGGTGGGTGGGCGGGTGGGTGAAAGTGAAAGGCGGTTGATGTGCGGTTGCGAAGGGGGTTTGGCCGGGGGGAATACTAGTGGCAGTGAGTGGGTGTGCAGCTGACTGGCAGTACTTGTCGTACAGTACGGTATGTTGCTGGTGCGTGTGCGGGTACATCGTGGCGGCGCCTGGATCTGAATCCACAGCCGGATGTCGAAGTCTGGATCTCGCGCTCTTATCAGGGTGTCGTTCACAGGGTCTCGGGGCCTCTTCGCCCTGCTTTCTTTATAAAGCCGTGACATTCCGCCTTTCCCCCGGGGTGTACGACACTACCGGCCCCCAGGTCTGGGCCCACGTGACTCTCTGCGTTTGGAAGCGGGTTTGTGCCTGTACGGCAATGACCTGAACGAGTCTCTGACGCCCGTGGAGGCGGGGCTGGCGTGGACCATCGGCAAGCGGCGGCGGGAGGGCTTCGACTTCCTGGGGGGTGACGTCATCAAGAAACAGCTGGCAGAGGGAGTCAGGTGGGGGTGGGGGTGGGGGGGGGGTGGGGGGGGAGGAGGCTACACCGGCTTCCTTCTCCGCGTCACCAGCCCGGCGGTACATCGTAACCTGCCCGTCTCTCACCCGTGCTTACTTCCCGACACCCCCCGGCCTCGGGGAGGGGAGGGGAAGGGACCCTTAGGGTCATCCGCCATCCGCGCCCCACTCGCTGCAACACATCGGTTCAACCCCCACCCCCACCCGCAGTAAGCGGCGTGTGGGTTTCGTGAGCAGCGGCGCCCCCGCCCGGCAGCACAGCGTCATCAGCACACCGGACGGTCAGGTGGTGGGCGAGGTGACCAGCGGGGCCTTCAGTCCCTGCCTCAAGAAGAACATCGCCATGGGGTGAGAGGGGACCCGTGAGGGCCCTGCGGGGGGGGGCGAAAGGGGGAGAGAGAGGGGACTGCGGGGTGTGTGCGGGGGGAGGGGTGGATACTGACCTGTCAGGGCGGGAGTTAGTGAGGGGGAGGTGTGGAGAGAGAGGGGGGGAGCTGTCTTAGGCTGGGAGAGGGGGGATCTGATCCGACCTGACCTGGCGTGGGTTTCTGTTCAGTGCTCTGAGCTGTCCTTCACTCTGTTGGCGTCCGCCGCCGCCGCCGCCGCCGCCGCCGCCGCCGCCTCGCACGCAGGTATGTGGAGAAGGACTTCTCCAAGCCTGGCACTCAGCTCAAGGTGGAGGTGCGCGGCAAGCAAAATGAAGCCGTCGTCACGAAGATGCCCTTCTTGCCCACGCCCTACTACAAGCGCCCTGAAGCCGCCAAGAAGTAACTACACACATACGTGCATACATACATGCACACACAAACCGCGCACTCAGTCCCTAACCGAACCCGGCTCGCCGGCAGTTCTCCTTGGCCCCACCTCACTTGCTGCTACTGTACGGAAATGTCGTACTGGGAAAAACGCCCCCAAGCGCTAAGCCAGGGCATAGGTAACGTCTAATACGTACGAGGAAACAGACAGACAAACAAATGTACATATGTTACTCTGTACGGTTGACGGATGCAGCGACGGGCGCCGGCATTGGTCCATCGCTTAACGCCAAGTTGGGCTGTTGCTGGTGGAAGTGGGAGCCCCGGCTGGTGGCGGTAGTTGTGGGTGGGAGGCGAGGCGTCGCTGGTCGGCCCGGCTGCCTTATGGCCTTCTCAGCTCACGGAGAACACGGGGAGATGTTGGGCCGTGAGGAAAAGCTGCTGTTAAATCCCCGTCAGGCCCAACCGTTCATTTCGTTGCATGTATCTATTTCTTGGTGATGGTGATGGTGGTGGTGGTGGTGGTGGTGGTTCAAGGGGTGTGAGGGGTTCCTTGGGTCGGCCGATATCGGCACGGGCATCAACATCATCATCGTCGTCGTCGCAGTCGGCTCTCCCCACGGGGTTCCCCAGCGCCCCGCCTGCCGGACTTGGTTTTGCGTGCTTGGTCTCGGAGCTGGTGTGTGTGAAGGGGGCAAAGGAGGAATGGACGCGGTGGGTTATGGTGGCGAGTAAGGGCGGCAAGCAAGGTAGTGTCTGGCGTTGTGGCGGGGGATATGACCTGGTGGGTTCTGTTGTGAGGGGGAAAGGGGAGCGGGAGGGGGGATTGCAGGTGCATTCCGGAGGCGGGTCTCGGACACGCGGGCACGATGTGTGTATGCGGGAAGAAAGGGAAAGAAAGGGATGTCTGGCGTTCTTGGCGCGGCATCGAAAGGGGGAAACTCGGAATCCATATTATTTCCTTTCCGCTTTTTGTCACTTGCGGAGTCTCCAACCCTACTACGGCGAATTTTGGTTGGCAGACATGTTACGCCAGTTTTTTTACCGAACTGCCCCCGTCTGACTCACCGCGATTTTGGCGTTGTACTGGACGGGGGCGAGCGGGCTGGCAGCCGGCCGGAGGGAAGGAGAGAGGGAAGACAGGAGATTGGTCGTTGCGGCGTGCCGCCGCTACTGCTGCTACTGCTGCTGCTTTCTGACGGCTGTAAGCAGGCAGGGCTGCGTCTGCCTGTCGCTGAGCGCCAGCTTGTGCGGGGGAGGTCGTACAGGGCGGTCAGGGCATAAGATGAAACACACGAAAAAAAACACATACGCGCAGCACCCAGCACGCCGCAGCTCCAATGCTGAGTCCTGTGGAATCTGTTGGTATCCATTGTATAATTGACCCTCTTCGCGACAGCCTGTAACCAGGCGGCTGTGTCGCCAACCGGAGCTCCGAAACTAAAGCTGACTGACGGACAGTCAGACAGTCAGACATGCATGCACATGGAACCGTGCTGAGTCACGTGCACAGCGCAGGTATACCTGTATATACTAGTTTTCGAGCACGGAGCTGGCGGTAATGCAGCTCGGGGCCGCAACCTCAACCAGGACTGTACGGCACACAACACGGCATGTCACGTGACGTTATGTCACGCCATGTCGCATAGGTGCGACCGCCGACGTACCGTATTGCGACATCCATCCAAAGGGTGCGCGAATGAACGAAGTCCGAAGTGATATTAAGTCGATTCAGGTTCGCACGGCATCTATACATGGCATCTATACACGGCATCTATACTCGCACCGATGTTCCCTTTTGAGATATACATACATTCGTACGCTGGCACATGTCTCTCCAATACGCAATCACACCAAACGACCCTAGAGGCGTCATGTGGAAAGTAAAGCGGCTCCTCGAAAGGCGACCCGTCGGTGCTATAGCACCTTTGAGGCCTTGAGACACAAGACATATCGACACACACACACGCACATAAACACACATAAACACACATAAACACACACACACACACACATAAACACACACACACACACACACATAAACACACACAAACACATAAACACACACACACATAAACACACACAAACACATAAACACACACACCGGCGCATGCTTGCGGATGGCTTTGATGTTGGATATAACTGGCAGGGCCACACAAGGAGCCATAGTTACTGAGGAGAGAGGTGCATAAATAAATGGACGTGGGCACAATGACCTTTAAATTACATATGCATATTTGCAGGCCTTAATCCTAAACGCTTGCTCCGGATAAGCCACGCCAGGCTGCTAACGGTATTAAGGGAGGTATAGGATTGGACCAACACCATGATCATCATTGCTCCCTATCATGAGCAGGGACACCCGTCCCACGTCCCAATACCTGCGCAAGCCTTCCTATGTGTCCTACGGTAATTCAGCACTTCAAAAAAAAGTGCGGCAGTCCTGCGGCATTGTCCTTTTTTTAATTCTACATAAAACCACGTAGCACACACTGGCCACTATCCTCACTCCCAAAATAGCCACTTGCCGCAAACACTTGTGCTAAGCCTACATCCGCTGTCAGCCATCCAACCAAGCAACCAAATTGCTTTGCATTGAAATGACTTCACCCGGCGCTTGTAGCACTGCCGCTGACGCCGCTTGCGGCCATAGCAGGAGCTGTCGCGCATGTGTGCCGTCCAAGCTCCGACCAAAGGGCGTCGTACGTCTTCTCCTGGACGTCGCAGAAAAACGCTTATTGTCCGTCAAGTACTCAGATGAGAGTTGTTGTTGAGGTGCACCACAAAGCTCGTATGATGGGTTCGCGCTCTACCAGGAGGCTATAGATGCTCAGCCGTTCTGGTTGAGACGGAGGCGGCGCGCAGTGCACTGTCCATGGATTCGCATTGGCGCCTTAGCAGCAAGTGTATATACACCAGATTCATACGTCACTCCAACGCACCCGGCCGCCGCACCCGGCCCTAACAGCTATCCATAACTCTGAGCGTATGTATAGTCCAAACACGACACCGTTCCTCCACTTGCAGCCCAGTGCCGTACAGGCGCCCTGTGGAATACTGGCGGGTGACTGGCTGCACCGGGGCCGAGCCCCTTTTGGCTTTGAAGTACCTGATTACCCTAGTCATTTCGATTTCTCCTTTGGTAAGTCCGATAGGGATGGCGTTAAGGAAGTAAGGTGGGTAGAAGGTAAGCAATAGTAACTGTTGTGCCCGAATGGCTCCGGTAAGACAACACACACTGATGCTGGGATGGCTAAGCGCCGCTCAATTTATTTACCGGGACACGCACAGCCTTGATTGAGAGTTTATTTGGGCAGCTGGCATACCTAATAATTCTGCTGGTGGAACCAGGGTTCGGTGGGGCAAAACCCTTGCACGCATCTTACACCGAGCAAGAACCGCAGTGCACGTAATGATTAACCACCGCTTGTGCAGGAAATTTTTAAAAAGCGTCTTAAATGAAGCTGCATAGGGCTGTTGTTACGTATGGTCTTGTGCCTGAGTGCATCAGCGCCCTTGCCACAAATAATTGAGAGCCTTTGGGGGCTACAGGGACGCTTAATGGAAAGGCACATACTTCTGGATCACATGGAGCTTAGGGTCATATTAACTCCTGGTTGTTTGTTTGAGCTGGGCACTGTGACTTACAGCGCAAGGCTGTCGTCTACAATTTAGATAGAATCGCGTCGACCTGCCAAGGCCTAAGGATACAACCAGCGTCATCAAAACAACGAACTAAGACCTAAAGTTTTCTGTAGCGATAATCATGCCTGTTCTCTTTTGCCGCCCGCCCTCGACCACCTTCCCTGTCTGCGTTGGCCGTTCGTCCGTACCGGCCAGGCAGTGGGTTCATCCTTGGATATTCCATTGAAATATACCGACCACATATTCTGCAACTATAGAGGAGCATACGTATTTTTACATCTGCAAATAAACAACCGAAAGTAATTGCGCCAGGGTGTCATCACACTAGAATTGCAACAGTATCCTTGAGACACCGTTGCGAAATCTACTTTCCACCAAATGTCTTACATCGACCGTGATGCGCGGCGCGTATTGCAGGTCCTCGTGCCCGGCGTACCTCCGCCAGTCCTGGTAAGAGGCATTCACAACGACCCAAGGCTTACGGCCAATCACCAGCGCCTGTTCAAGCACAATTCAGTCACAAATCACATGTTATTAACAATTTCATTTTTCAAACAGGACTACGTATTTGCGAGCATCACTAAGACCAACGGCGGCAACCGGGGCGCCAGTAGCGGTTGTCAAGGCCCTCCTCGAGCACGGTACGCTCTCCGGAGCTGTGACGGTGGACCGGGAGTCTGGGGGCCTTCGCTGCTGGAGTCCGCGTCACCGGCAGATGGCCCGCTTCCCTGCAGACAATCCTATTTGGGCTCGCTGAAATTCCACTATGCACCTGATGCCGCGCCCACCCCCATGTCGCAGCAGCGTGGGTAATCACTTTGCCGCGTCCACCTCGAACCCAAGTTGCGTCATCTCACAATAACATATTGCAGCTGATAGTGAATAGCTATGCGCGCGTGTCCCTGTGGATTCAGCGTGTCTTAAGCAGCGTAGTTTCAGGCGACAAACATGCGGCGGAAATATATCCAGGCGTCCGTCATGCAAGTCTTGGTCGGTGGATGCTGCATGGGAAATGCCACGTGCAGATTCCAGCCCACCTATTGAACCCCGCAACGATATTTGTAGCGGATCATTTGAGGACTGTCTAATCGCATGGCCCGTGGGTCATTTCAAACAGATGGGTTTTCACCATCGACACGGTTTTGTCTTAGGGCTTTGATAGCTGTTGCGTTGACCTTTGTCTAGACCTGCGCCGCAAGTGGGAACACTTTTTAGGGCGCTGGACATTTATTCGAATTTGATTTTTCCCAAGGATTTTCGGCCTGGTTGCAGGCTGACTTGACGGTAGACCGTGCCGGTGGTGGCGCTAGGTGGCGCCGCTCGCCTAATCGCACCACAGCATCTTGTACTGTTTGTGTTTTTATGACGATTGAGCATGAAACGGGTTTGCATGGATGGCGCAGGCGGGCAGGACCTTATGGCTGCTTCGGGAGGGTTCAAGAACGGTTTTCTTTCCTCGGCGCTGTCCTTATTTTCAGCTTGTGTTATGTGATGTGCTGGGCCTCCGGGCTTTTATGCTTGTGATCAAGTACCTTGTTTTTTCTCTCCTTACGGTTGATACACATTTTATTTTCGTACGTTGCTATAGGCAGGCATCCAGTTACGAGCGGAAATTTTAAAAAGGTTGGGAACCTGAGATAGAGTAACAGGATTGGCAGTGCCGTGCAACTGCACGGCATGATGGCAACAGTTTTGAAGATAATGATGGTCTGTGCGCCTTCGTAGAATAGCTAGCCAAGAACAGTTTCGAGTTGTCTTCCGTGGTACATGCTGTACAGATATAGGATGTTGCCATTCGGTGTTGCAAGGTTGCTTGCTGAGCGCAAATTTGCAACCTCTTGCGGCAGATGCCATTCAGCAGCATGTGTTGGCTTATCTCGCTGCGCATATTGTAGGCACGCGACTGATGGTCTAGGCTTGAGATGGCCCGATGTCCGTCCCTGGATGTATTTTTAGTGTCATTAGTCAAGCAACTGTCAAAGTGGAGAGGTGTCAGGGTGTTTAAAGCACTCCCCTGCTGTAATTGATAATGAGTGTTGCCTTGCCATAACTGTAAGGTGCTGTCGTTCGCAAGATGTGTTTTAGGCCCCCCGACTCCTGTGGCTACAAGGGTTTCAGCATCCCTGCTCTGAAGGTGCGGAGAACCGTGGATGGCGCCTGAAGGACGCAGGGTAGGGGGATGACAGCTCAAAGGCGATGACACCTGGGCCTCAAGCGAACAAAGATCGGAAAGCGCCTACTCCGAGAATTGCGCCAGCCATATTGCGCCATAATGGATAGGTTCATGTCAGGCTCGGCCCAACGGTAGCTTGGCAGGTTTGGACAGGACCGCAGTGGAGGAGCCTGGCTCTGGGAGCCGCACTTATGATCCAGTTGCAATGCTCGCCGGGCTCTCGCGGTCTCTAGGGCTCCCCACTGAGACCGCTGCTATAAGTTCATGTCAGTTTGCTCGAGTTCGACATCCCCACGATAGTAGGCGCATCAATTTAAGGCAAGGTTTGCTACCTACCAGCCCAATGTGGCACACGTGAAATTGACGACCAACCGGCACGCGTGTCTCATAACGGAAAACCGTACGAAGGGGTTCAAGGGACCGGAACGTGCCGGAACCCCACCGCGTATGCACTCGTAGCCACTAATGCTTCGATGTCAAATCTTCCGAGCGAGTGCTAGGGCCACATTATAAGGTCTTACTGCATGATGTCCAGTACTGTTTGTCCACTGCTATTGCAAATACGAGCGGCACCCCTAGATGCCCTGACATCCGGAACCAATTTTAAAAGCTCTACAAGGCCTATAAGCAGTGAAAATCGTCATGGGCAGGGAATGCCTGATCAACGCAACGCGAGCTGTTGGCGGCTGCAACACCTGCAAATTCCGGCAACAGGGTTGGAGTGTTATAAAATTCGGTAGCGGAGGCTTACAAAGTTAAGAAAAACTTACAGATACACCGAAGGCTTACTAGGAATCTGATCTTTATGGTAAATTTGGCCTAGTCGCAATAAGGCCCTGCTGGCACATGAGCAAAAAATCCGCGTCCGCCACGTTGTATTCCTTTTCCAGCGCGGTTAGGTGGCAAGGGCGGCTGGCAGCTGCGTGACGTTTTTCGTAGAAGACATTTAAGCTTTTATCTGTGTGTGACTTTGTGGCTGCACCTCCTTTGGCCATCATGGCGTTTACCAATGTTCACTTGCAACATGCGTCCATATCGCATGCGTCTTCATCTCGCATTACGATTGTGACACGGGCTGTGGCAGCCCCAACTCGTCCTGTAAAGTCCGCCGTCCCTGAATTGCTTGACGGACGGCTTGCGGAGCAAGCATCTGTTAATTTCCAGGAGTATACGCAAGCCACCCAAATGCTCAACCGGCTGAAGGGCCAGGCTTCTGACCTAGAACTGCTGCTGGACCAGTTGAATGCACTTGAGGCCAGCCTGGACGATAATCTTCTGGTGAGTTGCCGAGGCACGACGAGGATCCATCCAATAATTCATGTGTATCTTTTTGTCCTAGTAAGAAAATTTGGGTGATTGGCGATATCTGACCCCGACCCGGAATTTACAATTGCAGGCTCCACCTGCCCTAGAAGAGCCAGATGATAGGGCTGCACGACAAGCAAAGCGTGCGGCGAGGCGTGCCGAACGCAGGGCAAGGGCAACCACGGCAGAAGTCATGCAGGCTGCGGTTCCATCCACGGATGCATTCCGGGCCGTGGCCAAGCAGTCCGATAGTCACACCCACAGCGCCCCTTCCAGCTCTGCCACGTCCAAAAAGAATGGCACTCGCGTGGCGCTGGGTGCCTCAGCAGCTAACAACTGCACGGTCAGTGATGTCCAACACCTGGAGGAGCTTTTCAAGTTGACTTTTGGCGAGCCGGAGCTGCCGCTTGCGGCGCCTGCGGCACCGCAGAAGGCGGCATCCGAAGCGGCGGTTTCACCACCTGCGTCGGGGCCGCTGCTCAGGCCACGGAAGGTTGCCAAGAAGTCAGCCGCCGCTGCAGGCCAACCTGAGGCGCCTGCGGCACAGGCCGCACCGCCGCCGCGCAGTGAAACGACTTCTATCTCACAGACCCTGGAGCGTCTCTTCCAACACGATTTTTCGTATGATGATGGGGACTTTTTGGGGATGGCAGATAAAGAAGAGCACGTTATGCCTTCTGACGAGGATCTTCGCGCTTTGGAGGGCCATATTGAAGACCTGTCGATTTCCCTGGATGACAATGTGCAGCACGGACACGGAGAAGTTTCTGGCTCTCGAGAGCTTGAGCGAGCTGCGCTGGCGCCGCGGGCCGCGGAACAGGTGTCCATCTTGTCAGCGGGGCCATCCCTGCTAAACCTGGTCCATTCGTCGGCGGCGCCAGGGCGAACCGCGCGCGGCCGCCAGGCGCGCCGCAGCGCTCGCCTCCAGCCTGGACGCTCAGGCCGATCCGCTGCCGGTGCGGCTGCATCAGCGGCTGCGAACGTGCGCGGCAAGGCAGCTGGAAATGACGGCACGGATCATTTCCTGCATTCATCTGCAAACGTAAACATCCTTTCCCCGGAGGCAGAGCTGGAGGTGACGGAGATGTGCCAGGACTTCTTGTTCCTGGAGAAGGTCAAGCGGCAGTGCGAGAAAACCCTGCACCGGAAGCCCACAAACGATGAGTGTGCAGCGGCGGTTGGCATGGACGTAATGTGAGCTCGCGCGTAGGGGCCTGTAGGCCCTGTTGTGTTGCATGGGTGTTGTGATTCGTTCGCGTAGGGGGCTGTAGGTCAGTTAACGCGGCGGCTCGGGACTTACAGCAAGGAAAGCATCCCAAACGAAGCAGTGCTAAGCTTGGTGGCACGGCTCGCCATACCATCGCCACAACCGTTGTTGGGTGCAAATGTTGCGGGCCGCCATTTTATTTTTCTCCCAGCCATGCGTAACAGGTTCTATGCTAGTTTTAACAAGCTCTTGTTATAGTCGAAGCGCGCTCCCCTCATCGTACTCTATGACACAACAGGGCTTCCGGCTTTATGTGTTTTTGCAGCTTGGGGACGAGGACATGGCTTATTGAACTCGCTGGCGGGGTCATATCTATCTAGATACAATGTCGTGGATGACGTCCGCCCCGAATATTTCCTTATTGTGCTTGTTCTTTATCCGGGGAGAACCCTCTGATGGATTTGCGAACTCCTGGATTTCCGCCATCACTCATTTCCCGCCGCAATCCGCTACAATCCTCAGGGCTTACAACATGCGATACGACGCCGGCCTGAAGGCTAAGGAGTTGCTGCTAAAATCCAACTACCGTCTGGTCATGACGGTATGCAAGCGATACATTGGGAAAGGCATGCACCTGCAGGACTTGGTTTCGGAGGGCGTGAAGGGGCTTTTACGTGGCGTTGAGATGTACGACGCCAGCCGGGGCTTCCGCTTCGGCACTTACGCTCACTGGTGGATCCGACAGGCCGTATCTCGGTCCATGGCGGAAACGGGCCGAGCAGTCAGGTAGGGGGACTGCTGAATACCTGAATGAATTCCGCATATGACCCTCGTTCTCAAGTTCCATGCTTTTTAGAGCGCTGATCTCTTAACAGGTGGTGGTGTGCGTCGTCGCTACATGTCACCTGCAGGGTTTATGCCAATTGATGGATAGTAACGATCCCTCTCCCGCGGTGGCTCCTCCCTCACCTCACAGGCTGCCTGTCCATATGATCGAGCAGCTAACTAAGCTGAAGAACGCCACGGCAGCGCTCGCCATGGAGCTCAACCGTGAGCCCAGCGTGGAGGAGATGGCGGAGGCGGTGGGACTGCCGCCCAGCCGCGTGGAGCTGTTGCTGGACGCAGCGCGCGCCGCATCCTCGATGGAGTCTGCCATTGGCGGCGACGACGGCCTCACGATTAAGGACGCGGTGCAGGATGAGCGGATGGCCGCGGATGAGGCGTTTGGCAGTGACAGCATGCGCGCAGATGTGGAATCGATGTTGGAAGGTCTGAGTGATCGGGAGGCATGCGTGCTGCGGCTGCGCTTCGGCCTCGAAGACGGCGTGGAGTGGACGTTGGAGGACATTGGCAGCCGGCTGGGGGTGACGCGCGAGCGCATCCGGCAGCTGGAGGCCAAGGCGTTGCGAAAGCTGCAGGTCAAGACGATTGACGTGACCGGCAAGCTCAAGGACTACTCGGAGAATCTGAGCCTGATGGAGAGCAAGGATACGGCAACGCGCACGTCCTCGGGCACGCGCAAGACCTAATGGGATTGATTTGCAATCCTTCCGGAGCGTTCCGGCATCTGCCGAGGCAGGGATGTTAGGATTGAGGTGAGGTCGGGTAGTGGGGAAATGGACCCAGGTGCACAAATCCACAGCCTCAGCGCCTGATCTTCGGGGCCTGCAGTCTGGGATAGAGGTCCCGGTGCGGCTTTGGGGTGCCTGTCCGTGCTGGTCAGCAGGAGCGGCAGGGCGGATCGCAAGAAACTCCCGAAAAAAACTGTGGCCTGAGGATGGTGTATGCTTGCCTGTCAGCTGAGGATGGTGTGTGCTTGCCTGTCAGCTTGGTTGGATGCAATGGGTACTGCATGTTAGCATCAGCTTTGCGGTTCTCCACGGCCTTTCACGCAGCAGCGTTGCTACGGGCTACGGGCTGCTTCCACGGTTTGTTTGGATGGTCGATGCGATGCGATGCGGCGGCTAAAGGGATGAGCTGAGATCTCAGCTCCTAGTGGGTTTCCTGCGGGCTGATTTGCTGATGTTGCGCTGCCTCCAGCTGCCTGACGCACTGCGCTGGCTCATCATACTGGGACGCGACCCGGGGCTCGTCCTAATAGCGCACTTGGGCGCGCTTTGGGGGTTTCAGTGCTCTCTGTGGCAAAGGGGCCCCTTACCAGGCAAGGCACGTTAATCATTTGGCGGGTTTTGTAACTGGTAGGAGCTGGGGTCGCGACATATCCGCTGCGGTGCCACCGGCTCATTTGGGGCACCTGACCCAGGGCGCTGCACATGCGTCACATGACTGGCACTCACTTCCGCTTTTACTGCTTTGGGTTTTGCTGCCGTCGTTGGCACGGCTGACATCAACGTAAGTCGTTTGTTATTTGTTGCGGATCGTCGATAGCGAGGGTGTGAGCGAGTTGGTGGTCCCCATGACCGCCCCCCGTTATGGGGCCGCGAAGGCCAGCAGGGTTGATAGACGACTGGTCCTTGTAACGAGCTGGGGCAAGGATTAGGTTTTATGCGGTGCAAAGAGTAAATCGCGGTAAGCAATGGCGATTTGAGTAGACATGTGTTTCCATACTGGGATAGGCTCAGGCTTACTGGCGATAAGGCGGAAGTCTTTAGGTCTTTGATTTTGTCATCATCCTGTCTGAGAAATTGGTTTGGTTGATTGAAGTTGGTGTGCGAGGCCAGCTGGTCGTCGGTAGGTAACAGGAGCGGCAACTAGGGATATGCTCTCGATGCGAACGCGCCCTCATGAAGGGGATTGGTCAGCGGTTCAGCCGAGGATTTGTGAGGTCTTGAAGTGGATCAGTTGTCCGTTTTGATGAACTGAGCTTGCGTGTACCTGGGGGCAATCAACAATGGAATAGTTCTTTAAATGTCTGCTGCAGGGCGGGGAGCTGCCATGGCCAGACAAGTATTGGGCTTGGAGGGATGGCGGTACATGCATGCATACAGGAAGTTCTACGCCAGGCGCGTTGTAACATATCAAGTGCAGTCGCGTTGAATCATCTCGCGGAGGGCACCTCCGATTCGCATTAGGCCTGTGCCCGCCAGGGTACCTTAATACCTATTGCGGCATTACAGCTCATAATGGGTCCCCAAGCCTTCCATCTTACATCACCTGGCTCCCATTGCACGGCAATCTAGCAGGCCAGGCTTCACCATGTAGGCGAGAGGTTCCAACGCCATAAGTCGATGGCCGTACAACAATAGCAGTAACCATTTATAACCCACGCTGTTTTGCAGCAGGCAATAACCTTAACCGAGATGAAGCTCCATGGCTCCTGAGAACCGATTGAAACGCCTGCTTTTGCTGGCCTTATTACTTGTATGCTGTCATGTCAAGCTTGCCCTAGCAACATGCAATGAAAACGAAAATTCCTGCACTGCTGAATTCCTCAAAAATGTGACGGCCACGTTCTCAGCAAGGTGGTCAAGCTGGAAGGAATACTTACTGCTTCGTTCTTCTTGACTGTTTCGTTCTTCCTGTTTCGTTCTCTGTATGCGCAGCAATATTACCATCCAAGACCTGTCTGCCATTAACAGTGCCCTTAACATGGCATATGAGAACTTCAGCGCTCGATGTCGGGGCAAGTCACAAACCTCATTGCGAGTGAGTGCTCCCTGCAAGAGTTCCGCTCCTGGGACGGAAACAAGCAATATATTCACGTTCGAAAACCCACCGGGTACTTCCTACCTCGCCTGGGGGGATTTCTGGTCGCCCGGTCGGTCACACTCCCGGAAAGCAGCTTGGCCAAGTCCTTTTTCCGGTCCCGCCTGCCTCCATTTCCCCTCCTATCATCCCTCTCCCGCGCCTCACACTTCCCTCTCAATGCCAGGCTGTCCGGCTGCTGACACCCACCTTGAGCGAGGGCGATCAGGCGCAGCAGCTGTCGCAGCGGTTCACGCGGACCACAGGCTACCGATTAGAATACACGATGCAGACGGCGGCAAGGATCACAGAGGAAGTGTTATTCCAGGCGCAAACAAATGGTGAGCCCTCTGGATGATGTGGGCAAGGACGAATAAATGAATGGGTCAGAATGGACCAGGCGAGCGCCCTCCGGGGGATCTAAGGGCCCCGGACCGCTGCGGTTATGGATCAACCGCCCAAGCCCCTCCCATGTGGGCTGGCAGGCAGAGATGCGGGCTACCAGGGCGGCAAGCGGGCGGGTCAGTATTAGTCGCCACATCCAGCACTGGAGCATCTGCCCTGGAGCATCTGCTGATGATGCTGTTGGTCCTTGCGGGGCGGTCACCCTGGCAGTGCAGAGTGCCGCTTATCTCAAACACCCCGTCCTTAAGGCCTCACACCGCTGTCGCCGGTCCTGCTGGCCTCGCGCAGCCCTCTGCTCCTCACCATCGTCTGTCATACGCCTCATCGAAAACAGCGCAACCCCGGTCCCCTAACCGCAGTAACCACAAAGCCCGCCCACCCTGCCACCCTCCCGCGACCCTCCGCCCGTCGTGATCCCGGCTGGCGCATGACCTACGGGCTTTCCGCCAGTTTCCCTGTACGACGCTTGGGTACTTGACATACCCTCGAGCGCGGCGGTGTTACAGGCGGGTGCTGTGGCTTCCCTGGAGGAGCTGGCGGCCGCGGCTCAGGACCAGCTGCTGGACAGCGACGTGCACCCGTGAGGGCGTGGGAGTGGGGGGACGAGGGGGGAACTGGTGGCGGAACTTGAACCGGAGCAGAAACTGGAATTTGGGAGGGGGAAGAGGGGAGAACGAAAAGGAAAAGGAGAGGACTGGAACTGGAGGAACTGGAAAGAAAGAAGCAAATGGAGGCTTCGTGGTCGGGGGAAAAAGGTTGGGACTTTTGCGGGGTTGTGAAGTCAGGGAAGGCAAGGTGTTGGGGGACGGAATAGGGTAGGTGGCGGACGCTGTGGGTCCCGCTGGGAGCGCGTGCTGGGGTTTCGCTGGCCCTGCGGTGAACTGTAACTGTGCGATTATTACAGTACCAGAGCGTGCGGATGTAGTGACGCGTGTTGCGGTGACCGGTTAGCGGGATGGAGGGGTGGGGGGAGAGATGAGGACGTTTGAATTCGTGTCCTTAGCGTGGGGTAGCAAGGAGCGGCAGCGCCAGCGTCTCCCATCCCACACGCACCCGGGCACCAACCCCCGACCTTCCAGTCCCATTCCCTCCTTTTCCTTATCCCCGCCTCGCGGCAACTGCGGCAGCTTTTTGCACAAGTACGGCGCCATGTACGGCAAGCGCCGGACCGCCGTCGTATTGAGCAGCATTGTGCCGTTGCTGTACTGGCGGCGGGACCTGCTTGCCGCCGTCAACCTGACGGCGCCGCCGGCCACGTGGGAGGAGCTGCTGGAGGTGGCGGCAGTGCTCAACGGCACTGATTTGAACGGGGATGGCCGTCCGGACGCGGCGCTGTGCTGGCAGCTACAGGGGTGCGGGGAGTCGGGCATGGTGCTGGGTAACATCCTGGCGTCGATGACCCAGTACCAGGTAGAGCGGGGGAGGGAGGGAGGGAAGGAGGGAGGAAGGGAGGGAACGAGGCGGAGGAGGAGGGCCGCTCGTGGTTTTGGGTGGTAAACTTGGCGCGTTAGCGGGTTAGCGGGTTTCCTGCCCCTACCCATCTCGCCATTTTTCCCCTCCTCGGGTTTTCTCCCACCCGCCAGCCCGGCAGCCCGCGGAATGGGTTTCGCGTGCCTTTCCTGAAGCTCATTTCCACGCGTGTGTGTTCTCTGGATTCCCCCCGCAGTTGGTGCTTTGGACGTTAGCAGTTGATCCTTTGTGTTTTGCTTTTGGCTCTGTCTCCCCCTTCTCTATTAGGGCTCTACCAGTGGCTGGCTGTTCGAGCCCGAGGACATGACCCTTCTGGCCGCAGGGGCCCCCCTGCTGAGAGCCCTGGACCTGCTCCGAAACCTCACTCGGCTGGAGGCGCGGGGCTCCAAGGGGTGCGCCTTCCTGCACACCGCCTTCTTCAACGGAACTTGCGCATTCACAATTAAGACGGCGCAGCAGTTCAAGGTGCATGGTGGGAAATAGGGGCCAATGGGGGAAGGTAGGAGGGCGAGTAGGGAATAGGGCGGAATAGGATTTTAGGGGGCCCCTCGGGGGGGCCTCGGGGGGGGGGAGGGGCGAGGCAGGAGGTCCACGATAAAGACCACACACACACACACACACACACAGACACCCGGTGCTGTGTAAGCCCCGGTTACCCCCCTCGGCCCCTCTTGTGCTGAACGGCGCGGTGAGAGCGATGTGCTCTTTCGGACACACGAAGACGTGTGCTACAAGACCGATGATACCTCCTTTCCCCCTCTCCCCGATCTCCCGCTTTCTGATCCACGTCCCATGTCCCGTGTCCCATGTCGGGCTGTTGGGCGCGGTTGGGCCTTAGGGCCTGAGTCCTCTAGCGAGACCTCTAAAGTGAGGGGGGTTCCTTCTCCTGAAAAAACTAAACCTTTCCCCCTTCCCGCCCCACACACTCCCACCCCACACCATCTCCCCGTCCCCCTCTCACATCAGACGGCGCAGCTCCGTTACCCCCACCTGCACGGCCTGGTGGGGGTGGCCCCCCTGCCTGGATCCAGCTGGGTGTGGGACCGGGCGGCAGGGAGCTGGATGTCGTGTGGCGCCGAAACCACTACAACCGCCTCCACCTCACGCGCCTGCCCCTACGCCACACTGGAAACGCCGCTCGCGGTAACCGCCAACCGAACCGTGACGGCAACGGTGAAGGCTGCGCGTGCTGCGAGAGCGGTACTTTCAACCAGCCAGTCGACAGGGTTGTCCTCCCGTCCCGGTCCTAGCTCCGGTCCCACTTTCACTGGTCCCACCACCACCACCACCACCACCACCACGCAAACCGAGATCGTACCTGTCCCGAGCTCCAGCGGCACTCGCAGTGCCAGGAGTGGAAATAGCGCTAATGGGAGCGGCGGCAGTGGCTTGAGGAGGGACAGGAGGAGGAGGATGGCGACGTCGACGGCGGCTGCACCGCCACCGTCGACGCCACTGCGTGCCGCGGAAGGCTGCGCCGGAGGCGGCGGCAGCGGCTGCACCACCTCCACCACCGCCACCGCCACCACCGCCGTTGCTTCTATCCGCATATGGGTGAACCGGGCTCCGTTGTGTGGCATGACGGCGCTGCTGGGCAGTGTGGATGTGCGCACTCCGCCCGACTACGCGGCTGCGGCCTTTTCCTTCTTCGCCCTGCTCACCTCGCCCAACATGTCCTGGGCGCTGCTGGGCACGGAGACGTTCGTAGGGCCCTTCCGTCAGCAGCACCTGGACCCGGCCAACACGGCCCGCTGGCTAGCCATGAACTACAGCGAGAAGGACCTCAACGTAGGTGCGCGTGTACGTATGTACGTATGTACGTGCACGTGTAAGAGTGAGAGAGAGAGAGAGAGGGGAAGTACGTCTGGGTGGTCCCGCACCCGCACCCGCACCCGCACTTTGCACGGTACCGTCCTGTCCCCCTTGGCCCCAGGGAACCCCCTGAACCCCTCTTCTCCCATCTCCATACTCCGTAGTTGCTTTGGAGGTCCGTACCTTTGTCCCTTTGGGTTCTTATTTCCCCTTTCCTCCCCCCCCCGGTCCTCGTTCGTGGTTCGTCTTTCTTTCCCCCCTCCTCTTCATCCGCTTCCCTACCCATGTATGTCCCTCTCCGCCGCGCAGCCCTTCCTGGAGTCCACCCGGCTAGCCCTGGAACACCCCAACGCGGCTCTGCCGCTGCGGCTACCCGGGGCGACTGCCGTACGCGACGTGCTGTACTGGGCCAGTCAGCAGGTACTGACTGACCCCTCCAGTTCGTTGGAGGCAGTGGTTTCGGAGACACAGAGCAGGATGAAGGTGGCACTGGAGAGTGTAGGGCTGTTGCCTGGGGAGGTGAGGACGGGCGAAGGCGACGGGGGTTACGCGGGGGGGGGGGGGGGATGGTGGCAGTGTGGGCTGGGATGCGAGTGATGGTCGTACTGGTGGGAGTGGCGTGCTTGGGAGGAAAGTGGTCGTGTGTGTGTGTGTGTATGGGGGGAAGTGTGTGAGTGGGTTTGTCGGTGCGGGAGTGTGCGTGTGTCGGGGACGGAAGTGCGTGTGTGTGTGTGTATTTGTGAAGTTGTGGAAATGGAGGGGTATGCAGCAGGCAGGAGTATGCCGCGTTCATCCCGGAAACAGACCCTCAACGCCGCCGTCACCATCTCGCCTGCCGGTCCGCGCTGCCACCCCACGCATCACCCAATCCTTATTCGTACAGTCCGCATTCATGAATAACGTACATGTGGTCACATCCGGTAACGCTCACTGCGTGTTCAACAGTTAGCGATATGTTCCCCCTCTCGCTATAACACGTGACATTACATTCTCGGCCGTTATGGTCGGTTGGTCGGTCGCAACGCAGATTCAGCGGGCTTACTGGGAGACGATTGGCTACAAGGGGCCGGATCCGCCGCCGTACAGCGCCCAGTCCTGGTTCGCGGCGCGCGCTGCACGGGTCGGTGTGGGCCTGGCGGTTGCAGTGGCGGGGGGGGCGCTGCTGGTGCTGGCGGGGGTGCTGTGGCACCGCCGCCGCCAGTCCCGGCGCCGTCGGACGTTGTTCGGGCGGGCAATGGCTCCTGGGGCCTCTCCGGCCACCTCGCTGGTGGTGACGGTGAGTAACCGACTTACTAAACACTTGGGGGGTTGGGGCCGTTGGTTGCGTCATTGCTTCGGGGGCCCTCTCCGGCGGTTGGTGCCTTGGGCAGTTGCCTCTTTGGCTTTCGCGCCAAGCCGTGTGTTTCCGCCGGTCCGGCGGTCTCCTAACCCCCCCCGCCCCTCCCCCGCCCCGCCCCTCCCCGTGCCCCCCCCCCCCGCAGGACATTGTGGACTCCACCCGTCTGTGGGAGACCGTGTCACCCGCGGCAATGACGAGGTAGGGAGAAGTAATAGGAGTTATGTAGAACATGTAGTTATATGTAATATATATATATATATGTATATATGTATGTATGTGTGTGTTTCTAATATGTCTTGTCATATCGTTTTGTCTGCCACTGGGGGGCGAAGTGTCAACTTTGCCGTGTGGGTGTTAGGGGCGTTGTGGTGGTGAACCAGGAGGGGGGGAAGAGGAGGGACAGGGGGGAGGGAGCGGCCGGGTACATGACGGGAAAGGGTTGTCCGCCCGCACAAGGGATTGAACCTTGGATCTAGGTTGGAAAACCTCCCTCAGCTCTAACCCACAAGTCTATTGTCTACAGGGGGATGGCAAGTCATGGCCAGTACGCAGGATCTCCTTGGCAGGCACATATCCTGTTGCGTACGGTACCTCCACGGCCCCAGAATAGTTACACATGTATCACTCCACCACCACCACCACACACACACCATACACACACCCACACACACCATACACACACCCGCACCCACACACCCACACACACCACACACACCCGCACCCACACACCCGCACCCATACACCCGCATGTTGCTCAGGGCGGTTCAACTGCACCACGAGACGCTCCGGTCGCTGCTGCAGCTGCACAACGGATACGAGTCGGCCACGGAGGGGGTGAGTCCGTCTGGTTGGGGAGGAGGGGAAGGGAGAGGGGGGGAAGGGGAGGGCGGCGGGGAGCAGGAGGGGGAGGAGGGGAGGTTTCGGTCCGGCGCAGCCGCCGCTGCGGTGCGGTGCGGTGCGGTGCGTTGCAGGATTGTTCAGTTTCCTTGGGGGGAGGGGTTGTTCGTCAAGTCCCCACCATGAACCTCCGTGAGCAGTAACCCGCTTTTTAATGTGGACCGGCGCCGTTTCCCACTCTCTCACTTTCGCCAACACCTCCCTGACCCCCCCCCCTCGGTGACCCTTTGATTTTCTGGATATGGTCCCCCTCCCCCATGACTTCATTCGCCAGTGGTTCGTCATGGCTACCCCCCATGGCTACTTTTCCAATTCATCATTGGCCAGTGGCTTAAAATTTTATTCTTCCTGTAGCAGTATCTGTCTAATCGTGGAGACTATCCGCCTACCTTTTGTGTCTGCATCAATCGTCAGTGGTCGTGTTACCCCCCTCTTACGACGCAATCTCCTCCGCCATTTCCTCTCTAATCGGCCGGCTAGTGACCCTCCTCCCCCCCTCCCCCTTTGCATCCCCCGGATTGCCCCTGCAGGATGCCTTCATCCTGTCCTTCTACTCGGCAGCGGACGCAGTGGCCTTCGCTCTGCGAGCGCAGGTGGGGGAGGAGCTGGAGGAGGGGGTTGGGAGATGAAGGGGGGTTTCGTACGGTGTACGGTGTACGGCCAGTTGGCGGCTGCTGCGGCGGTGGAATAAAGTCAGTGAGGTCTGCTGCCTTAACGAACTGTCGTAACGGCAAAGGGGGGGTCTATCCACCCTCGACGCAGCTGCACCGGCCTTTACCCTTTCCCCTTCGGCCCGGCCCGGCCCGGCGCGTGGCGTGGCGTGGCGTGTGTCGCCGCTGTGGGGCAGTTCGTGTTTGCGCTGCGGCGCGGGGGCCGGGGGCAGGGGGGTTCTCGTCGGGGTCCGGGTTGATGGTATTTGTTTGCACCCACCATCTAATCATCTGCATTCTTTCACTTTTCCGTTGTGGCTGCAGGCGGCCTTGCTGTACCAGCCCTGGCCTGAGGAGCTCTTCCAGCATGCGCCGTGCAAGCCGCAATACGCGGTGGTGAGAAACGGGGTTGAGAAAAGGGGGAGTAGGGCCACGGAAGTTAAAGGTGTAAAATCCGTCATTTTACACCTTTTTAACTTCCTTGGCGGAAGGGGAACACCTCCCATGATGGGCATGAGAGATATCTATCCGTGACACTGCCCGAGGCGTGGGTGCCCGGTTTGGGTTTCGGTGCGGGCAGAGCGGAAAAGGTTCCCGCGCTACAGAACCGGCCATCCAGGACCTCCCAATCGCAATCGCAACTCCGAACGTGGCCGTATGTGTAACAATTCCGTACCTTTGTTTACTTTCATTGTCGTACACAGTGCCAGGTGCCAGGCGGGGCGCCGGATCGAACCCGCGCCGGCATCCCCCGACTGCCTTTCGGGACGCACCACGGGGGGCTGCCGGGACTTGGGTCGCAGCAGGCAGCGGCTGCATTGGCGGCCGAGGATGGAAATTTCTCCGCGGGCGGTGGCAGCGGCTGCGGTGGTGTCGGTGGCGTCGCCGCTGCCGCCGCCGCCACCGCCCCCGGCGGCGGAAGCCTCGAGGAGCACCTCAGCAGCGGTTGGTTAGCCGTTAGTAACTCCCAACTGCCATTAAGCAGCACCAAGCTCAAGATGGTAACCTCAGCTCTGTCGCTGCCGCTGAAGCGACGGCTTCGGGCGCCGTACGACGGCGGCGTCGACGCCGCCTCTGCCTCCATCGCTGGCCTGTCGGTGACATTTGCAAGCAACACGCCAGCCCAACAGATTGCGACCGCGTCACCTCAATCGGTGTTCAAGCCCATGCCGTCGGCGCCACCGCTGCCGCTACAGTCACGCGACGGCTTCGCGTCACAATCGCTATCGCAGCTGCTGTTGAATGGCTCCATATCGGTGCGATCCGGCGGCCACGGCGGCGGCGGCGGTGGCAGTGACGCCGCCGGCGGCGAAGGAAGCGCAGGCCGCAGCGGTGGCGGCTCCAGCCGAAACCTCCACAGTCTCCGTGCAACTGCAGCGCCGCCGCAGCGACACGGTGACTCACACAAGCTTGGGCAGCTGAGATTGGGGATGTCGCGCATCCGCAATACCAGCGCCAGCGCTGTGCCGTACACAGCACCGGGGACCGCGAGAGGACTATCCTCAAAACTGTTGCACTGCAACAACGAGTCGGAAAACGGCGGCGTGTTGGAAAGCCGACGAGACGCAGCTAGGTCGACTGCGGCGGCGGCGGCGGCTGCCGCCGCTGCCGCAGTCGAGAGGGTGGCGTCTGACCCGCTCCGTCGCGGCGGCGGCGGCAGCGGTGGCGGTGGCGGTAGTACCGTGGGGGCTGCGGATGATGTACGTGGTGTTTGGCGCGCTGCTAGCGCCCCGATACCCGTCGCCACACCTACGGCTGAGATCCACATCAGCCGCTCGGGCAGTCTGCGAGAAGCCGTAGCTGCAGGGGCGAGAGACGGCGATGAGGCTTTGGTGACGGCGGTAGAAATCGCTGTAGCGGCGTCGGCGTCGTCGGCGGCGGAGGTTAGGGAGGATGTCGTTGGCGATGCGGGAGTCTTCTCCACGGCGGAGTCAGGAGCCGCCACGGCGCAGGCCGACTCGGCAGGTGCTGCAGGCTCAACCGGCAACAGCGACGCCTTGACGGCTGCCACGTTCACTGGGCACTGGCTCTCGCTGGGCCCGCCGGCGGCGGGGTCGGCGATGAAATCGCCCGTGGGGTCCGCCGCCGCCACAACGTCGCCGCGGCCAGCGACGTCACTGCCGCTGCCCCGGCTTTCGCCACGGGCGGTGGCCGCCGCCGCCGCCGCCGCCACTGCCACCACCGCCGATCACTACGACATCGTTGGCGCCGATGTGGACGTGGATGTGGATGGTTTGCTCGCCATCCGCGACAACGATATCCAGGGGATGCCCGGCGTGGAGTCAGATCCGGAACCAGATCGAGTTGGAGATCCGGACTCGGAGTATAATCCGAGATTGCATCCCGGCCCGGAGCGAAGACCGGCTCGACGGACCCGCGGGTCACGGGTCCGCCGGACACGCCCGTTGACCAACCAGAATCTGACGCCCATACGGCTCATTTCGGAGGGGAAACTGCCGGCGCCAGTGGTCACGACCGCCGCGCCGCGGGCGCCAATGGGGGGTTTCAGCGTCTGTGGCGGCGGAGGCTGCAGCGGCGGCTTCCCCACTGCCGATGGCGGCGGCCTCACCGCCCCGGGGTCGGCCGCCGCTGTCTCCGGCATCATCAGCACTAGCGGTGCGCTGAGCGCCTCGCTTGGCCTGATACCGTACCGCCGTACTTCCATGCCGAGCCACTTTGCGGCGCTGATGGGCGGCGGGGCTACCGGGGGGAGCTCCGGCCCGGAGTGAGTCGGGAGGGCGGGGCAGGGCCACCTTGCACTCTCATACAGACATGTCACATACACATACACATACACATACACATACACATACACACACTCTCTTTCGTACTCATACTCGCGCATTTTCCGTACACGGCCCCTGTGAACCCGGTTTCCGTGTGCGCGCCTCATGCCGCCTCTATCCCACTGCCTCCGCTACCCAACTACCCCTACTGTAAGCTACAGCACTACGTCACCACGCGCCCACTACAGCCACAGGGAAGCTGCCCCGCCCCCACCCCCCGGCCCCACCTTCACAGTGAGCTACCCCGCTCCCCCGATAAACCAGAACCCAGCCCCTTACCCCTTACCCCCCCTTCGGAGATGGGTATCGCTTCGACCACGTCGCCATTTGTTCATCAGCATCTGCACGTGACTCCAACCCCACGCGGTTCTGTCCCACACCATTTCCCTTTCGCGTCCCGCACCGCCTCTCCGCACCTGCCCTGCACCTCACCACACAGGCACCCGAACAGCGGCAGTGGACACGGTGCCAGATCAGGCAATGGTGGTGGCGGTGTGATCCGCAGCTTGCCGCTGGGCGCCTACTACCGGCAGATGTTCCGGGCCTGTCAGCCGGGGGCCCCGGGAGCAGTGCTGGTGGCGGGGGGCCTGTCCGTCAGAATGGGGTGAGGGGGGCTGGTGGGGGTCGGGGTGGGGGTGATCAAGATGGGAGTGGAGGCGAAGGGGTGGGAGGCGAAGGGGAGGCGAACGGAGGCGGCGGTCAGGGCAGTCCACAACCCCCGCACCGCATCCATCCCCCTTGTGTGCCTTCGTGGGGGGCCGTCTGAGCCCCCTTGCAAACCGAGCATCACCATCACCACCACCACCACAGCCACCACCACAGCCACCATCACCACCAGAACCGCTTCTCCCCAGCAGACCCGTCCTGGTCACCGGTATACTGGCCGGCCTTAACCTACCGCCGTCAGAGCCCCTTTTTATAAGGCTCCTTTGTTTCCCCTCCGGGCCGTATCCCAAGCCTGGTGGGAGTTCCGATCTCGGTACTCGCACCGACACTCTATACGGCCTGCAGCTGCCTGAGGCTCCGAAACCGCATCATGTGACCAGGGGTGTGGACTGTGTGGGCTGCCACCCACCTGCAGGGTGCATTCGGGAGTGGCTAGCACGCAGGTGTCGTACAACCGTGTGGCGGGTCGTACACAGTACAGCGGTGCGGCGCTGGAGGCCGCCAAGGCAGTGTGCGACGCGGCGCAGGTTGGCTGGGGCTGGGAGGGGGCGTGTCGAGCGTGGGCTATGTGCTGGTACATATGTATGCGTGTATATGCCGTATTTGAAACATGTTTACGTCTTACATGTCATATGAGGTATTTCTCCAGTCGCTTTCCAAGCCCCTCTGTTTTAGGGCGAGGTTCTAGAAGTACGAGCAGTCGCGTCCTTCTTGGAACGTGTACGGCAGTTTGGTGCTTTGCTTGCGTTCCCGAAAATTACTTCAATAGACCAACAAGATATTTCATGGGAAATATATCTAGCGTATACATGGATTGTACTTTTGACTATAACTAAACTTGGAAAAGCTGAATTAAATTTTGGGAAAGATCTCGGCAGTTAGCTTCAGTGCACTTCCCTGCTTACGACCCCCCCCCTTCATCAACCCCCCCGCCGCCTTTCTACCCACCCCCCCAGGGCGGTATGGTGTTGCTCGGCAGCTCGGCCTTCGAGCAGCTGGCTCTGGCTCGGGGTGCAGGAGCTTCCGGCGGCCGAGAGCCCCCCGCTGTCGTACTGCACATGGGCAGCCACGTCATCAAGGCTGAAACGCAGCCTCAGGAGCTGTATATGGTGAGGGCTGTCCGTGTCTGGAGGGCTGGCGGGCTGTTGATATTTATATGAGGAAAGGCCCCCAAGGCGTGTTCCTCGCATTAGGAGCCCAAGTTGGGGATGTGCGTGGTGGTGGAGATGGCGGTGGTTGTGGTTGTGGTGGTGGTGGAGATGGCGGTGGTTGTGGTTGTGGTGGTTGTGGAGATGGCGGTGGTTGTGGTGGTTGTGGTGGTAGTGGGGGCGAGGAGTATTGATGCGCTGGTGGGGGCTCCCCCTCTCCTGGTCGTCAGCTTTACCCGCTCGTGGTTAGTCGTCCCCTCTCCCTCCCTGCCTACTTCTTCTACACTCTTTCCTTGGCAGCAGCTTCACGCGTTCGTGGTTCGTCTTTCCCCTCCCTCCCTCCCTGCCTTTTGGCCCGCTGGTCTCTTCCGTCATTTATAACCTCACTTTCAGGCCTGCAGTTGCCTCCTCACGCCGTCCTTCTCCACTCCGTCCCACCCCTACACATACATACATACGAGGCAGGCGGCTGGCAGAGGTTAAGGCCTGACTTCTGCTCCCAGCCGACCCGGGTTCAAATCCGCCTGCCGGCTCCTCGGGTGTTTGAGGAGTGTTGAATTGGGAGGTGGCCCCCCATCATATGGACGATGTAGGACGTGATAAAATCAACTTGCGAACTAACCAGGAACTAAGTTGATGTGCCGTTGATCCGCTAGATTTGGTTGGATGCTGGTGGTGAGTTGCCGAACCCAACGAATACATTCTGAAGTCGGATGGGGTGACGGATTAGGGTGCCCCTCTAGCAGGGGAGAGCAGGGACTGCCCCGGGAAAGGGGGCCGCTGGCGAAGTTAACCACCCTGTAACAACATACATACGAAAACACTCCGGCAGGTGGTGTTTGGGACGTGGCCGTATTTCACTGGCTTTTGCACCCTGTAATCCCCCCTTCCCCTTCCCCATCTCCCCCCTCCCCATCCTCCTCCTCCCCTTCTTCCCCATCCCTCCCCTTTCCAGGCCCAGAGTCGCGAGCTGCTACCCCGCCTGGCCTTCCTGGGTCCGGTGCGCAGTGCCGACCAGCTGGATCCAGGCGCTCTGGAGGCGCCTCTGGGGGAGGTGTCCATGGGCACTGTGGTGGTGGTGGGACTGCCCACCCTCATGGCATCGAACAAGGTGGGAGGTGGTGAGGGGGTGGTGAGGGGCTAGGAGCTGAGGGAAGAGGAAAGACTGCAGGGGGTGACCGGAGGCGGGCGGGAGGTGGGGAGGTGGGTGGGCACGTACCCGGCTGGTTTGATGGGCTGGTGGCACGATCAACGACTGGAGGGCGTAGTGCGCTTCCTTCCTCCCTCCTCCCTCCGGGCTCTACAGCAGTTGCGGTACTCTGGCCGCCAGCAATTGACCCACTTGGCTTCTTCGTGCATCGTCATCATCGTCACATTTAAAGCCCGTTCTGGTTTACTGGGCTGTGTTGGGTTCGCGCCTGGGTCCGACTTATTGTTTGCTGTTCGACACATACACCCTTCGCTTGCCGCCGCGCCTTGTGGCCTCTCTTGCTGCTGCTGGTGGTGCGGCTGCTGCTGCCCCTCGCTCCCCCTCCGCAGGAGATGGCTGAGGAGGCTCTGGTCACATTCCGTCGTGTCGTTGTTGAGGTGGCCATGAGGCGCCTGGGGGGGCACCTTGTGGAGGAGGGACAGGGCAGGGTGATGGCGGTGTTTGGACACCCGTTCGACGCGATCAGGTGACTGACTGCTGGCAGGGGTGGCGGCCCCAACGTGGGGTTCTGGTCCGTTCGGCCGACTTAGGGACAGGCCGCGGGCAGCCGGGGGCGCCTGGACTTGTAGTGTGGCGGGTCTAGGTGGCACTGGAGGGAGGTGGGAGAGGTGGAAGGGGGGGAGGCCTGGGAGCGGAAGAGCGGTTCAGTGCTACTGGGCTACCCGGGGCCGGTCCGGTGCCTCTCACCCGGGTTTGAGGACTGATCTCCCGTGGCGGTGCCTTGGAGGGGGGGCGCCCAACCTGGGCCTCGGCAGTCAGGGCGCCGTGTAGTGACCCACCGAACCGCCCCTCTGGCGATGCATGCGCGCTTCCCCTCCACCACCCAAAACCTTGAGGCGTCCTCTTACTTCTCCGCAGTTGTGCCGTGTTCCGCCCGAGTCGGCGCTTTCCTCCGTTTACCCTCCTTTCCCTCCCTCCCCGTACCTCCCTCCCTTCCTCCCTACAGAAACCAAGTCACTAAGGGTCAGTACATAAATACTGGTTATCCTACATTATTGGTCTTATCCGTCTGTGGTATTTCCTTTTCGTCGATCGTCTGCGCTTCGTCGTAACCATCTTCCTTCCCCCCTCCCCGTATCTCCCCCCTTCCCTCCCGCCCCAAGGTGGGCTGCCGCCTGTGAGGCCCTCCTGAAGGAGGCGGACTGGAGTGAGGCCCTGCTGAGTCACGAGCTGGCGGAGGAGGTGCAGGGACCCGTGCTGCTGGACTCACATGTAGACGGTGCGGAGGGGGCGGGGCGGGGGGTTGGGAAGGGAGGTGGCCGGGTCGGGCGGCCAAAGTTGGTCGCATACCTTTCATGGGCCGCCGTCATCCGCTGCGCTCCCGGGGGACGCTCCTAGCTCCAAAAGCCCTGAGACCGTTGTCGTGACATGCGCGACCGTGTGTCACCCACCGCTGTCTTTGGCCCCAACGTCCCGAGTCAAAGCATCCCGCGGCCGTACTGCAGCTACACCTTCGTAAGCAACCACCTCCCTCGGTAACCACACCACAGCGTTTCAGTGCATCTTCTAAACAATCCTTTGTGCTGTTTTCAACTCTTTTTCTCTCTTCCCACCCCCCTTCCTGCGCCTTGTTTTACCGCTCCCTTTCCCTCGTTCCCCCTCTCCGGCTTCCCTTCCGCAGCCCCGGTGTTGATGGGTGACGGGGAGCTGTCCCGCATGCTGTTCCGCGGACTGCGGATCAAGGGGGCGGTGGACTGCGCCCGGGTGAAGGCGGAGCTGGTGCCCGCCACGGGGAGACTCAGCTACCGGGGGGCTCTGGCGCACAACGTGCAGAGAATTGCGGCCTACGTGTCCACAGGCCAGGTGGGCTGGGGTGGTGGTTGAACGACCCGCGGGCAGCGTGTGTGTGCGTGTGCGTGTGTGTGCAAAATCTATCTACTAATGGTATTCCCGTTACGTTGAGTGACCCCTGGGTGACGTCCGTGTGTTTCCTGACGGCCAGGTCCACCTAGGCGGTATGTCGTGTACATACAAAATTCGTCCTGGGACTCGCTCTCTGGCAGGTGGTGTGCACTCGGCGCGCGTGGCGGGGCTACGAGTCCGCGCTGGACTTGGCGGCGCAGGTGGCGGGAGTGGCGGACGTGGTGGGCGCCTGTCTGGGCCTCCACTCCATCCGGGGCATCGGTGACAAAGTGGAGCTCTGGAGCATTCGACTGGAGGACCTCACGTACGAGGCCTCGTACCACCAGGGCATGCGGCTGGGCACTAGCGAAGAGGGCGAAGGGGAAGCTAGCATCGATGGCGGCGGTGGCGGCGGTGGCGGGAGGCGGAGGCTGCTGCTTCCGTCGCCGCTGCCGGTGACGGCGGCGGCGACGGTGGAGCTGGCGTCGCCGCTGGTGGCGGCGGGGGCTTCGGTGGGTGGTGATAATGTGGGAAGTCGGCTTGGGGCGAGTTTGGCTGACACGATGGCGGCTCAGGCTGAGGTTTGGAAGGTTACTGGGGAGGAGCTCCGCAACATGCTGAGCGAATGAAGTGAAGGGGTAGGTGGTGGAGATGCAGGGCGCAGGCGCGGAAGATGGTATGGAGGGGGTGAGGGGTGGGGTTCGGAGAATCGATGCGTTTTTAATGGGATGCATTTAACGAGGGCATTTACTGGTTTGATGATTCCTTCCCCATTCATTGGTATGCTGAAGGTTGGGCATCTTTGGAATTAATATTAGCTTATAATGTGATTCCAGCGTTTAGGTATTTCGTTGCAAATTTACTTCATTCATTCTTGGTTCAAAACGAGTCAAAAGAACGAATATAACGACTGCAATCAGTCGTTTCTGCGGCAACTGGTGTCTAAGGGGTTGCTGCGGACCTTGCGGAGTTGCGTTACGGCCCTGCATAGCCTTAGGTTGGCGGCGCCTTTCAGTTTTCGAGTTCGCATGCTTTGGGGGTTTGTTGCCAGCAGCACACGCGGCAGTCCTGTGTTAAGAAGGCATGAAGTACGGGACACAAGTGCATTAGCTGCACGAGGTGCAAGTGTACTCGTCAGGAAGACCTGCCATTTAAGCCATATGACGGCCTATTCTGCATTTTACAAAACCACATCATATCTCAGGGCCCGGCTAAGCAATACTGTTACACAAGATGTCTTCTATCTGCCAAATGACCTCGTCATTACCTCCACGCAATAATTGCGAGGGGAATAGAAACTGCAGCTGAGAGCGGAAAATGTTGCTGACTGTCGCGCCGCGGGCTGCGTGGCTAGCACGGGCTGCGCTAGCAGGCAGACAAGTGGGCCCGTCCCTGGAGTCTTTAGAGGCGAATCACAAACCTGATTGCCCTGGAGCCGTTACGAAACCCCACCATACATCAAGCACACCCTTGGCACCATCGCCCAAGTTACTCAATCGATGGAACCCTCCTCCCTCTTTCTGGCCGGTGCGCCCGTTGTGCTCTACTCTGCATTGACAGCCGCCCTCTCGTAAGCCGCAAGTCAAGCAGAGCTGAGCAGTTCGGGCGCCTTGAGGATCGGGGTAGTGGTAACGTCCAGTAATAGCGCCTGCAGGGAGACCCGAAGAAGAAAGCGCACGAGACTCGATACAATGTTTTGGATTAGCAAAAAAAACGCACGCGACAGGTACCTGGATTGCGACGTTCACCCAACCCCCCACCCCCACTTGATCCATCGCCCATGCTTCATGCACACCTATAGCCAACGTGGCAGGTCTGTCTCCGTGCACATGCACAGAATCAACTCGGGCATACGGTCGCTACCTGGGGGAAGGGGTGGACAGGACTCACCCAAGGATAGCCTGCATAGCACCCCAGGAGTGTCCCCAAGAGGCTTTTGCCCCCAAATGGAAGTAGTGAGTGAACCCCACTAATCTGCTGCTGGCCGCACACGCCCGCACCCTTTCTCTTTCCTCCTTCCCGATTGACCTTCCACCGGTACTGCGATTCCCTCGCATGGCCCCACCTCGTAAACCTCCAAGCCGGGCCCCGTTGCCGTGTCATGTCGGGCCATGTTGCGTAGCTCTGCACCACAGCGGGGTACCAACACATCACTTCAGGGCCCTCTTTACGGCAGCTGCAGTCCGCGCGTTAACTCCCCTCCCGCGCTCCCGTCAGCGGAGCGCAGAGCCGCGGTTACCGCGGCAGCTCCGCTGCCATTGCCGCCGGTAACACCCCGTCCGCCATCGTAACCGCTGAAGCCACCCCGTCCGAATCCAACCAGACGTCCCCAGACAAGTGCCGGCGTGGCGCCACCGCTGTGGGCTGCGGTGACGGCAGAGGAGCCACCTTGATCCCCACACCCGCTGGCGGCGAGATCAGCACTGCCGGCGACATGTTCGGCAACCCTTCCGCAGCCTGATCCGGTTCCAACGGCAATGACGGCGGCGTTGGTAACAGCCTTGGCAGTCCTGATGACGATGGCAAGCGCTCCGGAGGCGGCTCCGAAACCGCTGTTGACAGTTGCCGCAGCACTCGTCGCGGCCGCGCGACCGTTGAACCGCCGCTGCGGACCTCGCCGGCCTCCGCCAGCACCACCGACACGGAGTTCCCGGCAAGTTGCTGTTGCTCCCGGTACTGTTGCCGCTGCGACAGCCGTGGGAAGCGGCGCTGCTGCTGCTGTCGCTGCCGAAGCTTCACCTGTGGGACGCCTGCGGGGAGAAACATAATATACCCTAAGAAAAGGAGAACAACTGCCGACGTCCAAGAAAGGGGGAGGACCGTTGGACAGTATTGCGAAGCAGACGGTTGACAGGAAAGGCCCCCAACAAACTCGGCCGCATGGAGGGGGACGGCAAAGCAGCGTTGTGAGCCTTCGAGGGGTAGACCAAGCAAATCCGGTCCAAGCACGGTTCCTAAAAGTCGAGCGCATCGGTCCATCCCCAAGTCGTCGCCCGCCCCCACCACAACACCCAGCCACACACCCCCGCGCACAGCGGACTCCTCGCTTCGCAACCTCTCCTTTTCTCCGCCTGTCCACGTCCAGGTCCAGAACCAGAAATCTCACCAACGCACTCACGCACACAGACGTTCCAGAGTTCCCCACCACCAGCACGTTCCTGCCCTACCGTGTGTCAGCTTATCCCGGGCAGTGGTGAAGCCCCGGATACGATGGGTGCCTCGCCAGGGATTGTCCGCGCCCTGCAGTAGGCGGCGCGGCAAACAAACAAGTGGAGTGAGTTGAAGCATGGGAAGCAGCTTACTGGGCCATGATATGCCCCATGGCCCCTGGCTGCCATCTCCACCCCGTGTACTGCCGACCTCGTGGTGCTCTGTTGCTCTCCTTGCCCAGCCCACTGCCCCCACGACCCGCACACAGCCTCTCTCTGTACCCGGCCCCCACACAACACTCTCAAAGAATTGCCAAGGACAAGGAAAAGCAATTGCATTACAGCTGTGTACGACACTCCAAGGGGTGCCAGGAGCTAACACGCACCTAAGAAACCACGTAAGCAAGTCAATCGAACTTTAGGCAGGGGGATCAATAATATTGCATTATCAGGGCATATAATAATGCGACAGGAATGCCATCCCAAGACCAGGACTTTCACTTGTAGGTTCTGTCGGCTGACACAGCTTGCCCATCAACGACCGCTGCCTTTACGTCAATGCACTGATCAACCAGGTTCAGCTGCGGGCTTTCCTTCGTTCGCTAGTGCTTTTGCTGCCAACTGCTGGTCTTTCAGTTTTCCGCTGCACCGGCAATGCACGCCCGCATCCCCATCAAGACGCCAGCTCCCTGGCCACTTACCCTGGCTCCTACAGCTGCATGTTCCAACCTCCCAAGTCAACTTAACCATCCTCTCAGCTCCCTTGGGGATTCATACCGGACGGGCTGCCACGCACGGACGACTAACCACCTATCGACGTCCATGGATCCCATACGCCCCCAAAAAACCCACAACCCCTTTCCCGGCGCCCTCGTCCGCCGCCGTACCCACCATCAGCTTGATCTTGAACTGCAGCCACCGCGAGAACTCTGGGAACCGCGCCGCGAAGTCCTCCTGCCGACACTCAACCGCGTCCATCAGGTGCATCCGGCACTCCTGGCTCGATTCCGCCAGGTATAACAGTCTCGCCCAAGCCAGCGGCAGCGCCGCCACCAGCGCACCCACCAGGCTTGGTGGCAGCCGCCGCAGCGCCGAATGATAGTAGGCATTGCTCAGCATCAGCCGTCGCAGCCAGCGGCACCGGCCATGAACCTCTTCTGGGGGCAGTGTCAGCAGCCGCGGCCGCGACAAACACATGCGTAGCTTGTCACGCCGACAGAGCCGCCAAACGGACAGAGCCCGGCAACAACGACTAAGGGCCGCCAGCGAACGGCGCAGGACGCCGGGCTGACGTACTACAATGGCGGCCACCGCAGCTGGATGCTGCGCACAGTCCATCAGCTGCTGCAGCAACGCCATCTTGGCAGCCACAGTCGAGGGCCGCTGCAGCAGCAACCCAGGTTCCCGGCGCAGCGCCGCTGACAGCCGCTCTGGCCCCAGGAGCACCTTCAGCTCGGCGTGATGGCGAGCTAGGGCCGCGGTGCTGAAGGTAAGCAGCCGCGGGGCCATACGGAGTGCTGCGCGGAGCACCGGCGCTGAGGCTGCTGACCCTCCGCTGGACGTCCCCACCGTACCCGAGCCCGAGCTCGGGCCCTGCAGCAGCTCCCGGAGGCCCTCCAGCTTGGCTGCCAGGGATGCGGGAGCGTGAGTGGCGAGCTGCGGCCACTCGACCACAAGCGCCGCAGCCTGTGCGCGCGGCATTGCCGTCGCGGCGGTGAGCGATGCGATGCAGGTCGGCACGCGGTGCGACGGCAGCACCAGCAGCAGCGGCGCCACGGTGCAGGCAGCGCGGGTGGGTTCCTCACCACCCAGCACGATGCACAGGCGGTCCCAGGTGTCACGCAGCGCGGAGGGCGGCACCAACAGCAACCCCGTCACGATACGACACAGCATCAGACAAGCCGTATCGTCCAGCTGCAGCAGGCCGCACAGGGTAGACAAGCGCTGCTGCAAAACTGACATGTCCAAGCCAGCGAGTGCCGGGGTCTGCTCACGAAGGCGTTCCAGGGTCAGTGGCTTTCTGCGCGCGGTGGCGTCAGCGGCGGCAGCAGAATTCCGTGCTGCAGCTGCGCCACCAGCGGTGCTCGGAGATGACAAAGAAGTCGGATGAGGACCGCGTGTTGCTGCGACGTGTTTTCGCGTGTACGCGGGTTTAGGTGATACCCCCCTGGTGGCATCATGAGCAGCGGCGTTGTACACCCTAGCGCCATCCGTACTTGCGGTGCTGCCATCTGACGTGCCGTCGGGACTCCCGCCGCCGCTGCTGCCGCCAGTTAGTGTACTCCCATTAGTCGAATAACGACTGTGCCGGTGGCTAACTCTACGACTAGGGGGCCCCGGATGCCTGCGGAGATGCATGCTATTTACTGCTGCGGTTTTGTCTTCTGCAAATCTACTCCTGCTCACGCTAGCAGAACCACTACAGCTACGAAAACTACTGCTCCTGATGCCGCTCATACTGATACCAGTGCTGCAGCAGCTGGAGGAGGCCTCCCCAGTGCGATCCGCAGGCGGTCGCGTGTGCGTGAGGGCTGGGGCCGAGCTGACATTTAGGACGCGGGGTGGCGCAGCATGCAACCCACTGCCGTCCCCTGAAGCAATAGGCTCCGTTCCGGCTTCGCCAGCGCAGCTGGCAAGCGCTCCCGAGTCGCTATGGCTCAATGCCCAGGACATGGCGTGCAGGGTGGCAACGGCAGTGCCACCCCCGCTTTCATCACACGGTCCCGCGGCGTCGACTGGCAACTCGGACTGCGATGCTGTCGTGTGGACAAGCAAGGCAATCGGACACTGAGAGATGAAACGGACAGGCTGCGTCATGAATAATACACTTACCGCTTGATGCATGCCCATGCGGAGCGCAAGACCGGCTGTGGGAATAGGAGTTGCCATCATCGTCCGGTAGCAGAGTGCCGACCGTCGGCAAGCCTGGTGAACACTTGTACGTGACTGATAATGAAATAATAAGGGAAAGGGCAGGCAAGCGATCGCAGTCTCAGACCTACCTCCGGGCGCACATGACGGGGCAGCAAGGCTCGTCGCCTGAGCCTGCTTTGTGCCGGGCCGTAATCCTTGTGCTACATATGGACACCAGACCTGTAGCAACACGCAAGAAGATCAGCTTCTGCGCCCGTGCAAGCGCGGAATGGCGATTGGCAAACCGGTGAGCACCTGATGTGCGTGCGAAGCTGATTGCTTAATTCCAGTTCGGGCCGGAGATTGATTGCAGAGGCCCCAGTTCATACTGGGACTTGCGTAGGCCCTTAAAAAGAATGAATGGTATCCTGCAGCGAAACCAGGTAATCTTACACTATTCCCTAATACCTTCTAGGGTTACATAGGAGATATGGCAAACGCCAAGACAAAACGTATCCTGCCCTTCGGCCGACTTGCCAAGATCAAAAAGTGTCGTACTGTCTTGCTTGCTATCTGTCCAAGTCAGGCCCTAAGCCCAAAGAGCCTAAATGATGTTGTAATGTATGAGCACAAAATCAGTACAAATCTGTCAGTATTGATCAGACATAGACATGCATACCAAAAAATACACCCATGTCTGAATGGGGTCCAAACACGCAACAACTGTAAAACTGGAGTCCTCCATTAGTCTAAGCACACCCATGCACATCGCATTCCAGGATACCTTATAAATGGGAATCGTAAACGGCCCGTGGGTCTCGGTCACGACGCCAACCAACGACCTAGCAACGACGTATTTGTGGACCTGAACAGCGGCGTATCGCACTTAATCATATTCACATCGCCACGCCGCGACGGACGCATCCCGATGACCCGTGCTATCCCAATACGTGTCAGTCCAGGGCGGGTTGCCCGTTATCCTCGCTCCCTGACTGTCCCGAATCTTGCCCATCTCCACCCGCAGCAGCTTCCCCCACCAATCCCTTCTTTTGCTTCTTCTGCTCTTTCTTCTTCTGCCGCTTTAGGCGCTTCTTGGCGGTGCGGTCTTCCGCTATCTTATTGAGCTCCTCGATCTTGAGCTGCGGGGCATGAGCGCAATTCCCAGGGGAGTACTAAACGGCTTCCACAAACGAAAAGACTTCTTTATGAGTGAAAAATGCGGCACCATCGACAATTGTTTCGGACACATCTTCAAAGCAGACGTGCAGTCGCTGGGCAGTTTGCGCTAGAAAGACCAGGACAATCAAAAGCGGCCCTGCAGGGGCCCTACGCCAGTAGCATGCGTCCTGGCATGTGCGATGGGTGCATTCACGCACCTTTTCGGCAACACGTCGCTGCGTCCAAGAAACGCACCCGCGTTAACAGGCTCCCTTACCTTGAACTCCGCTTCCTGCTGCTTCTTTTCCCAGTCCGCTTCCATCTTCCGTACTCGGTCTTGCTCCGCCCGCCGTACCTGCGCGACATTTCCTTCGCGATTATAGAAAACCAGGAGCGCTTGGTGCTTCTGGGGTTTTGCTAAGTGAAGGATGTCCCCCCCTATCCCATTTCAGCGTAGTCACCTTTTGAGACACGCAAGCGCATGGATTATTTGGCAGCAGCCAATGCTTCAATCATTACAACCCGACATCCCCCCTCTTTCCCCTCATTTACAATACGGTACTGGTGAAAATCGCCACTGCCAGCTCCCGCGCTACTACTTGAGACGTTGTACACCTTGGTGGGCATTGTCTCCTGTATGTGCTTAAGTTTTGCCTCTAGATCTTGTGCCTGGGTTGCAAAACAACATGGTTTTCCTCGAGCGCGGAGTTCTCAGGCAAGCCAATAGCAAGTACGACCCACTGTCTTAATTCTTTCCGCGTAATCGGCCTGAGAAACTGGGGCACTCCCGAGGAGAGTAATTGCTTGGCTGTTATCCTCTCCCTGTTTGGAGAAAGGGACAATTTCACCCATTGTTTTCTTATTTCTGGAAAAGCTCAGGACCAGCTAAATCAAATCACTCGAGCAAAGCAAACTCTTGTTGGAAAAAGCTAGGCACATTTCTTATACAATGGGTAGATTACTATGGGCATCAAAAACCAAGACAGAGGAGTGAAGTATTGTCGTACGCTTTCCACAGTGTGGGTTCCAAAGCATGGATTGTCGGGACATTTGAACCATTGAAGCTCCGCTGAGCGGTTAACTAGAGCGCAGTTATGCCGCTGCCATATTCAGCAAGCTAAAAGTGCCTTCTCGTTGCATGCTCGTTAGTAACGCATTAAGGAGCCAGCTGCCGTCGTAACAATCAGAATACATGAAACTCATCACTTCAACGCTGCACCAACGCGGTTGAAACAATAAGTGAGACAGCTTGCGTGAGGCGATTGAGGTGAGACACCATGCGTAGCGGCGCGGTTCAGGTCCCAGCGCCTCACGTTCGAGTCTGGCCGCCCCTGCAAGATGAGCCCATCAGTATGTCAGCATTCAAGGAGGCCCTGCGCGCGCGCCGGAAGGCGCTGGATGAAGTGCAGCGCGACGCACGTGAAGCCGCTGCTGCTGCGGCGGCCGCAGCCGCTGCCGAAGCAGCCGCAGCTGCCGCTGCCGCTGCGGCCGCTGCAGAGGCAACGGCTGCAGCAACTGCAGCCGAAGTTGCCCAAGCACCAGCGCCAGGTGCTGCATGTGCCAGCGGCGCACAGCCCATGGATCACGACTCAGCTGAGCAGCAGCAGCTGGCTTCCCCGCAGCGACAGGAACCACCTCCGCAGCCGCAACCTCAGCCTCAGCCACGGCCGGGCCCTGCCGCTCCCGCAGACGATGCGGCAGATACGGCTGCCGCAAAGGCGGAGGAACGCAAGCAGCGTCAGAAGGCTCGCCGGGCAGCGGCACGAGCCCAGCTCGAGGCGGACCGCGATGCCAAGGCGCAGCGTAAGTCCCAATTGGAGCAGCGCCAGTCCTCGGCAGCGCAGGAGATGGAAGCGCTCAAGGCTCGGCTGGAGGTAGTGGAACGGGAGAAGCACCGCCTGGTCAGCCAGCTGCGGCAGGTGAGGCGGGATGGGGGGCGTTGGGAGGGTGAGGGGAGGAAGGCTCACACGAGGCCCTATGCGAGCAGCCCGGCACGTTTGCTGGGCAGATGGAGGACCGCCTCCAGCTGGGTCCGGACGGCACATCCATTTAAGTGACACATGCGGCCCTGAACCCGTCCACATCCCGGGTTGACCGCTATGTCGTTGGTCTTACAGGTTCTTCAGGCGGAGGGGCTGCAGCGAAGGCCAAGTGTGGTAACCCTGGGTGGCCCCGGTGACATGGGTCAGTCGCCGTTCAGCCCCGTGGTGCTTCAGCAGCAGCTGCTGCATCCACATCAACTGGGGCCGGGAGCCCTCCGCACGCCAAGCACTGGCCTAGGGATGATGATGCCTCACTCCTCTGCAAGCACCGAAGAGCCCGGAGCTGCTGCTGCCGCCGCCGCCGCCGTCGGCCAGCTGCCGCACGCGCCTCAAGTGTCTCCCTTTGGGAGCGGCGGCTTCGTCTCCACTGGCTCGTACGGCACCCTGCCGACAATGGTATCAGCGGTGACTGCGGCCGCGGCTGATATAGCCGGCGGAGGCAGCACGGGACGCCCGGGCGCAGCGGCTGCCGCTGCAGCAGTCGGTGGACGGCACACCCGCACCGCTGGCGACGAAGAGGATGAAGGGGAGATCCGGGAAGACGGAGAGTACGGCGGGGCCGGGCCCGGTCCGGGCCATGCTGGAGTCGGAGCCCATAACCTCGCGGCAAGTCACCCTCCTGGGCCACCTCATGCGCCGTACGCTGTACCAGGTGTCGTACTGATCCCACCGGCGCCGGCTACCGGACCTGCTGCGGGACTCGGCACCGGTGGGGGGCAGGGTTCAGTTCCAGGGCCCGTGCACAGCTCCGCTCCCAGCCTGGGCCCACCGCTTCACGGGATAGGTCATGGTCCGGGAGCGGCCCATAGCTCCGGGACCCTTGGACATGGCGCCGGGCCAAGCCACGGAGGTGTTTTCGGAGCCGCTGGAGGCCCTGGGCCCAGTGTTGGAACGGGCCCTGGCCCTGGCCCGGGGCATGGACTTGGTGGCTCAAGCGCCTACCCTGATCCTGCACGGCGCAGCATTGGTGGGACCATGTTCCCGGAAGGTCGAGCGTCGACATTACAACCTGCACCGTCGCAGATGGGAATGGGGATGTCGGGACCCTCCGGGGTGGGGCCGGGTCCGGGCCACGCGACACAGATCCCTATGAGGATGGGACAGGGTGGGCGTGGCGGGGTTTGGGGGCCGGGGCCGGCCTTTGGGGTTCAAGGTGGACTTCATCCGCATCATGGGTTAGGGCCTCCTGTGGGACGGGGAGGTGGCACGTTTGGAGGCCGCATGCCGTTAGGCGGCTGGCGTGATGAAGAGATGATGGGGGATGGAATGCCGTACGGCGGTTACGGTCGGGGACGAGGCATGGGCGGGTTCCCCATGCAAGGGCCGCCCCGCAGGAATTGGTAGTTGCGAACTCGCGTTGCGTTTTGGAACCGTTGGCTGACTGCTGCGCTAACAATGCAACATTGAAAATGTGTCTGGTGCTGCCTATCGCAAGTGAGAAGAAAATTTCTTTGTCCTGCTGAGCTTGGCATATATGATGGAAAATATATGAAGTCTTTCGCGACTTTGGTTAGGTACTGGTAACTGGGCTTCGGGCATGTTCCAGGCCAAGGCTTTGTCCTGTCCACGGCTTAGCGGCCTACTTCACAGCCTTAACCTAAACGCATACGCTTTCTCTAACAGACGTTTAGGAAGGCTGAGGAAGGCTGTAAGCCCTGTGGCGCTTACGCGTTTGGTTAGCACAGTCCAACAGCAAGGACAGGGAACATCAACGATGAAGCGTCGAGGAAATGACGACCCAGACGTACGAATAAGCAAAGAGATGAGCCGTCTGTTACGGCACAAACCGCCGCCCGGTGCCATGGACGCTGCGGGATGGGTCAGCCTTCCTGTCCTCTTGCGGCACATGCGCAACCATCCGTCGGAGGAGCAAGTCCGACGAATTGTGGAGACTTGCGACAAGGTGCGACGGCGCCATTTGGGTCCACTTGCGCCTTGCCGTGCTAACGGTACCTATTAGGTAACACTGGACTCTCCAAACCGCAGAAACGCTTCGTAATTGACGACAGCGTAAACCCGCCACGGATTCGAGCAGCGCAAGGGCACTCCGTGGAGCTTACGGAGGCCGTCCTGGAACCTGTGGTTGACCCCAGCAAAGTACCAATTGCTGTGCACGTCACCAGCGTGTCAAGGTATGGGTAGGAGCCGGCTTAGGTACCAGCATTTTCGAATGGGTGATGTTAAAGCCAACCTTGAAGCACGCTAGTGGAGCTTTCCATGTAAGCGTGTCTTTCCTTGGTTTTATTCCCATTCTATTCCCGTCCGTCCATGCAGCTGGGAGGCCATACGTACATCAGGGCAGCTGATGCGGATGAACCGCACACACATCCACTTTGCGACGGAGCCGCATCACATGCGAAAGAATAAGTGGGCTGAGATCTATCTCCGACTGGATTTGGCGGTGAGTTGGGCACTCATATCAGAGGGCTCAAGTATATACGCAACATAAAAAGTACCGGAGGGACCGGCTCTTGTCCTGGCTGGCATGCAGGCGGCGTTGGAGCAGGGTCGGCAGTTCTTCCTTTCGAGCAATGGCGTGCTTTTATGCGAGGGGCCTGTGCCCGTGAGTCTCGTCGAGCAGGTGAAGCTGGAGGATCTTCCAGCGCAATGGCACAGTGCGCACAGATGACGATGATGTTAAAAGATGTATCCTAACTGTACACCTTGAGCTGGCACAGTGGACAGCCGCCTGCTCCTCAACCCCCCCACCGCAAGCAACACCAGGGACCTACTTCCCCCTAACAGCTTCCTATGTATCCTGGGCCGACAATCACCGTTGCAAACACATTGCACCATCATGAGAATTCTCCATTAATCTGTAAGATACCTGAAAATGCCAGGTTCACGTCCCCAAACCAACAAACGTTTTGAGTCCTCGTCGCCAGTGACACCTCTCACAGCAGAAGCGGTCCCAAGATCTGTAAAAACACACGTGGGCTCGTCATACCTTAATCTGCATTTAGTCTACAAATGAGAGTTGGCCCACGAATGGCGACTGGGAAACGGGCATCATTACGTACTAAGCTATGCCCGGGCAAACATGCCAACAACAATCAAAGCAGTTGCGGTCTCCCCGCCTCCGCCTTCACAAATTAACACCAATGGACAGTTCTTGGAAAGAATAGGTTAAGACATCAGGGCAGGTGGTTATAGTACAGGAGTGGGCGTCCGAGCGCTGCAGGCGCCAATTATGTAGACCCCACAACCAAGCAGCACGCTAATGATACATTTGTGTCTCCCATCCTCGCGTCATGACATGGGTCAAAGGCGCAGGAAGGGGGACAAGGAGGAAGACTACGGGGCCAGACGCCACTCGGCCACAAATGACAAACAAACGAAACATCACCAACATCAAGGAAACAAACTACCGCAATCCTTATCAGCCGTGTATCTGAGCATGCCTCATCTTGTGGTTCTTCAATGTTTGCAAGACCGACCCGCGCTTCCGGTAACAATCCCTCCCTGTTGTTGTGCACATCTAGCTAACGTGCGCATGGATACATAAAACGTCAAATCACGCACGCCACATGGTGAGCAACCCTACCACCGTGCTAAGGCCGCCCCGGACATTGGCTGAAACCCCTCGTCATCGTCGTCGGCGTAATCATCCTCGTCGACGCTAGCGAGTGCCTCTCGCCCTGCGCCCTCCTCCCCACTTAGACGCGACTCCACGAGATTCTCGTCGGCGAACAGGCGCTTCATGTTCATGAAGGACAGCTGTGACAGGTTGCGCACGACAAGATCGGCACCTGTGAAATCATAAACCGGCGCGTTGCCGGTTACGACGACACACTTCATGCCCAGCTCGTGTGCTGCCTCGACGCTCGTATTTGATTCGCCAACGACAACGCAGCGAATTGGCGGACGCTGAATTTTGCTTGCAGCGTACGCGTAATAGAACTCCACCTCTGCCGAGCCGCTGTCCTCCGCTGTCACCGTCGCGTCGAAGTACCCTTGCAGGTTGTGCCGCTGCAGAGCTTCGTGCACCTTTGCTTCATGAAGTGGCGTTGCGAGCGCGACAGGTACGCTGTACCGCTTCAAAGTCTCGAGGAAGGGTCGAGCTTCCAACATCGCGGCAGGTTGCCGACCACCCATCAGCTGCTCGTATATTTCACCCTTGCGTTGCGCCACCTGACGCGCCACGCTCGGGTTATGCGTCCAGCCAAACACGCGAGACACTACAACCTCGTCTCGAACACCCTTAATCCGACGCAGCAGCTGTCCAAGTGGCCGCTTGTACTTGAACTCATCAGCAACTTGGAGCCAAGCCTGCCGGTGCGTCTCGTCTGAGGCCTCCACAACAACGCCCTCGAACTCCTGGTTTATGAAACAGAATTTGTATGGTGAAGGGAACCTTTGTTAACGGAACCAAATGACAACAACAAACACGGGCGCGCTCCCCAAACCTACACCTTCAAAGAGAAGACCGTAGCATACTATTATAATATTATTAAGCCTGTTATGCATAGGGTGTCACTTAGGTTGAGAAGGCAGACCGAACCCATCCGCGACTAAAGGCCATCAATAGGCCGTTGCGCTGGGGCCGCAACGTTCAGCCACCATTCCTACCATGATAACTCCAAACCAGCCCGTGGACAGCCGCTCCATGCGCTGTAGGGGGTTCGCAAGCGATGGGTCATCAGATGGAGATTCGAGGTTCCGCGGAAGTGGCAAGAGCTCCTCTGCCCCTTCAATCCGCTCAACGACTCCGACATTTGCATGGCTTGGAGCATATCGAGGAGGCAGAGGAAGAGGCCGTGCCGAAGAGGCTGGAACGCGCTCGGAGAAGCAGTCACGTAGTCGCGGAGATGACGCCAGGCGGCGAAAGGCACGAAAGGGACACACGTCAGCCGGCTCTTGCCCTATCCTTAAAGCGCTGTTCGGTGCACGGCCTGTATGTTGCATTTCTTCGGCGCCAACGTGACGTGTAAGCTGTTGACGCTACGCAGTATAGTCTTACTCAAACTGGTGAGTTAATATCTTATTTTAGTTGCGTAGATGTTACTTGGAAAGATATGCATCAAGTATGCAGCTTTGGCGCAAAAACGACAAGAAACGAGCCGCGAACGACACCTATCACGGCAGTCGTATTCGCCCAAAGCTTACACGTAATAGGGCTTCGAGACCGAATGCGCAACTCCAGTCTGTACTTCTTGCAACGTTTTGGGGTTTAAGTTGACGCAAAAGCCCCAAAACGACTTCACAACAACCCTTTCGCTGAAACTGCAGCCCGGACACCTCAAAACTTTGTATTGAGCATCCTGCAGCAACAAACCTAGTCTCACAAAAACGGTCGGCATATCAAACAGACCCTGTCGCGCCTTGCATTCTCTACTACACCCCCGTTTCCATGTCGTTCCCTCCGACCCCTATGCGCCGCGCTGCGGCGAAAGGGTTCTCCTCCAGTCCAAGCTGTGGCTGTTGCGGCTGCTGCGTGCTCGCCCCAAAGCGAAAGCCTTCCACGGGTGCTGACGCACTGGTTAGGCTCCACTGGCTCTGAGACCCCTGCGCGCCTGCGTACCGTGGCAGCATGCACAAACGAATAGGCCAAAAAGAACCACATCTATCACCCTTGTTCGCGGGAATGTGGCCTAACGGAAAAGCATGGAGGTCTACAATAAATCCATCGCCAAGAAGCGGGTCCCATGCTCACCGAAAGTCGGTCCAGACGTCGAAGGGGTAGCCACGGCTTCGGACACCTGGGCGGCCGTTGGGTTTGGTTGAACCTGTGGTGCAAACGTAGGTGCTACACAGCAACAGAGGCAGTAGGGTATTTTGTCATTAACGCTTAGGCGATGTCCTTTAGCGGCCTTCCCTACCGTACAGCGCACATCTGCAATTGCAACAAAAACATAGACAACAATCACCCAACTCCGCCGCTGCTTCCAATTAAACACCAAGCCGCGCCACGTTGCGCCAGCTTGCATTAAAGCGGAAAATTTTTCATTTCTTTCAAGGAGGCCCTGGGCGGTAAATTACTTTTTACAATAAACCACCCACCATTGTTTAGCACTGCGAGGCCCAGGGGCACCGAGCAGCTGCCATGCAGCTGAACCTCAAATTCCATCAGCCGCTTGGCGTCCTCTGTAAAAGCCCCGTGCGGTTAAAAGGGGCTGTGAGCAGCTTGCCACCGCAGGGTTTAACAGAAACGCCACCACCCACCGTCCTTAATGTTTATAGCGGGCCGCTTGTCCTTGACCCACTTATAGCTCTCTGCTAATCGCCACCCGCGGTGCTTCATCAGGTATGCGATCACCACCGACGGCGACCTGCATGCACCAGAGAGCGTCGGCCACGTGATGTGAATAGAGAAGAGCTTGAAAGGGCTCCACGGCCAAAGCAGCAAAAGGACTCCGCGGGATGCGTAGGCTAGCCGTGACCTAAAGGCAGGCAGCATCAAGAGGGAATAAAATACAGGCCAAAACACACGCGCTACAGGGTAGTGATGGTGCGTATCCGGTAAACGAGGAAAAAACAGGCCAGCATCAGTCCCAGATAGCTGGATCGGCACGGCTTGCCCCGGCTCATCCAGGCTACTTCCGTGACCCACGGACGCCACGCCATTCTCCCTGACAAATACCTTTCGTGTTACCTGCAGCAGAGCTTTAGTTAGGTAGGTAGTTGCCAAAGCACTACAGTGTCTAAGCGGGGTTCAAGCGGATGGCGAGTGGGCCCGGTGCTGGTGTGAGGCAGGGACGTAGGGCTGGGCCCGAGAATCCGTACTCACCTGGAGCTGCCGGTCATGCAGTACACCAGCACCTTCTGCTCCGACTTTAGGACGTTATCTGTTCGGCAAAGATTCGGGCAGCGAGAGGGCATCTAGCATCGGATTTCGGGGGAAATATGTCAAGACGCGCCGCACCAGCACCCGCTTGCCTATGAAGTCAAAGCACTCCTGAAAGTCGACGGGCGCTGAGGAAACTGTATGATACGTGAAGCTGTTTTTGAAGAGGGCGGGGTTGCTGGGCCATGTCTGCGTGGGTTTGCACGCGCACAGGGTGAGTCAAGCAGACCGCACGGCGCGTCCATGCATGCCATGAAGGAAGGCCTACGACACACATTGAGGATGTGCGTGATTCCCATGGCCCGAAGAAGCTCCGAGCGGGAGGCTGTGTCATAGCTGCCAAGGTAGAGGCTTCCCGGGATAATTCCGGTGGGAAGCACCGAGTGCTCCAGCTGGCGCCGCTCCGCTTGGGTCAGGACATGACCACAGATCTGACAAGGCTCTCCACTCTCGTGCTGCGTGTAATTGGGGATGGTAAGGTTATCAGTTGGTCAAGATGCGACATGATTCGTCAGGAAAGACGCACATCGTGGTAGTGATTGCATATGAAGCAGGGCTCCTCTCTGTCCCTTTTGGCCTTCATGGTTTGATACTTCCTAGGCCGTGTGAAAGGGCATGCTCGCACAGGACAGCAAACGTATTAAGGTTCTGGAATGCGTACTAATAGCCATGTGAGGTTAAGACGATGAAGTTTCATGTGACGCCGCAGAATCGAATTGCATACGGCTTGCAAAGTTCTGCCCGTCTGAAACCATTGGAGCTAATGGAGCCAAAGTCGGAGGGCAAATTTTGCATAATACACGATAAATTAATCTGTCTGTTGTTAAGTTTGCAACCAAGCTCTAGTACCTTATTAATTGCCTAGGCCTAGATGCGTTTATGTGCTCTTGCATTTGTGCCAGGCTTCGTTCGCCTGCGTCTATGTGATGTCAGCCTGCAAGCTGCAAAATAACGGCAGCTTACTTGCTCAAGACTTTGCCAGCACTTCTGTATGGCCACGGCCAATCAACCCTTGCCAAACCCTCCGACGCCACTCTGCACTAGGCAAAGCTACGGCATCTTCAACGAACCTGCTTGCTGTAGATCTAGAGCGTCCGACTTCTCATTTGGGGCATGCAGCAATTAACCCTTGGCCGGCAATCGACGCGGCGTCTGCTTCAACCACCGGCTTCACGTCACACTCAGGGAGTGGAGCGAATGGAGTCGTTGCACGGCTTCTGATCAGCAGCCAAGCTGCGGCCCTGCAGCAGCTGTCGGCAGAGATTTTGGGACTCCTAACGGAGTTGGACACGGTACGGTACGGCGACATCTTTGGGAGACGCTGTTATTATGCAAGGCATACATTACGTTTGTCATATGTTATCGGCATATAGTCGTACTGAATTGATTTGTCGCTGCCAAACATTTGGCGGCCCGCAGTCCAGGCCACACTCTCAATTCACTTGCCTGCCTGCCCGTACGGAAAAACACGCTTGTACCTCTCTCCTTTACCCCTTAGAGTTTCGCCTCGGCACATCACATTTACCTCTACGGCCTATATTTCTGAATTCTCCATGCAAAACCTGGCAATGCAGCACAGCGAGTCCACAACTCCACCGCCTCCCCGCCCACTCCACCCTGGGAACAACCTTTGGTCTCCCTTTGGGGAAGGCATCCCCTAAGTAACTTTTCATCCCCTTCGTCGTCTGGGCTTCCCCCTCCCTACCGCATCCCCGCGCAAATCCTTGGCTCCCATCCCCCTTCACATCCCTTACCTCCCACCTTCATCCCCCTTCCCACCCAACCTGCAACCTTACAGGAGCTCAGCAGCCTCCTCCCGCCCACCAACTCCCTAACCCTCTTGCGGCCGTACCAACGAGAGTCGCCAACCCAGCAGCCGCAGCTGCGGCACGCACCTAACACCTCGACCCATGAAACCGCTGGCACATCTTCAGCACCCTTAATCTCAAGGGCAACAACCAGCCAGCCCCATGTCACCGCCGCCTCCGCCGGAGCAGCCAGCAGCGCATTCGACCCTCTGCCCCTCACCACCGTCTCGTCCCCGGCCACGCGACCCGCGGGTCTGTCGCTGCTGTCCTTGTCGTTGCCGTCGGGAGGTCCGCCGGTTGCCGCCAGTGGGGGTGCCGCTGCTGGTGCGGGCAACCGAGCGGAACGCCGCCGGCGGAAGAGCCAGAGGCTGGGGCCAGGGGCAGGAGCCGCCAGCAGCCAGGGTCCCGAGCACGAGGCCAAGTTTAAGGCGACCGGCACCGGCTCCCTGACGATCCTGATGGGGGTGAGGATCCGGTGAATGGGACTGGGGGTGAGGAGGTGGGGCTAGGACCAGCCAGTCGAGGTTTAGGGAGAGTGGTCAGGGGTCGTGGTGGTGATGGTGGTGATCATGAAGGTAGTGGTGATGACGGAGGGAGGGAGGGAGGTGTTGGACAGCATTGAGTGGTGGAGGGCACGAAGGGTCGCCCTGGCTGCCCGCCGGACGGCACATCGGACCGAGTGGTGGGGTAGCTGGGGGGGTCGCTGTGGGGACAGCGACATCCCCCCAGGATGCCCTCCTCTCCCCTCTCCTCCTCCCGCTCGGTCTCTATTCCGTCCCACGCGTGCATCATACCCCTCCGTCTTTCATCCACATTTTTTCCTTCTCTCCTCCTTCAACCATCAACTGCTCCGCTTATTTGCATCTGGTTTTGATTGCCTCTCCATTCTGCTTCTCCATCCCCTCCTTCCCTCCTCCCGTCGGAATACGATCATTTGAGCTTACAGCATCCCACAGTTTCCCCTTCTCTCCCTCTCCCTGTCCCTCTCTCTCTCCCTCCCTCTCTTCCCATCATCACCGCCACATTGTCGCCCGCACACTCCGCAAGCCGACGTTCCTCCCCCTCCCCCTATCCCCCTCTCTGGCTGCCGCGGCTCCCTCCCCGCCTCCCCCCCCTTCCCGTTCCCTTCAGTCCTTTAGCAAGGACCGCATCCTCACGGCGGAAGAGGAGCAGCTGCTGGCCTCCGCCGCCCAGGACTTCATGCAGCTCACCGACCTGAGCAGGGTGCTGGGGGCGGTGCTCAAGAGGAACCCCAGTGTGGCGGAGGTGGCCAAGTCGCTGAATTGCGAGGAGGGGTGGGTTGTGGGGTTGTGGGGGGCTGCGGGGAGGGGTTGGGGGGAGCTGCGGCGCGGAATGAGCGGGGGGGTGTACCGCGGCAGCCTGTGTGCGGGTGTGTATTGGGGGTCTGTGTTGTGTACTAGGGGCCACGGTGCTTGCTAGCCCATGCCCGCATTCTGTGCCGCATTGCCGCGACACGTGGTGACATGAAGTCGTGTGAAAGGACACGACGGTACGTGTGCACATTGCTCACATACGTGTCCTAGTGCATCGCACCTTGTCGGCGGCTCTTTGCTTTTTATGTGGCTCAATTTTTCGGAGGTGACGCACGCCGCCACATCTACATGCACACGCGCACTTGATGCTGTTCATTTTTGGTGTGGTTTGATTGTTTCTCAGTTGTACAACGGACATACATACATACATACATACATACATACATACATACATACATACATACATACACACACGCGCCCGCGCGCGCGCGTACTGACATACCTGTGGTTGTGTTGGCCGGCAGAGCCCTGCGGGTGCGGATGGATTCGGGCAACCGCGCCCGCACCCTGCTGGCCCAAAAGAACTACCGGCTGGTGGTCAACATCGCCAAGAAGCTGGTCAGGGCGACGGGGGGGACGTCCGGGGGCCCGGCGGCAGCCGCCGCGGCAGGAGGCGGAGGAGGAGCCGCCGGAGTCGTCTCCGGTGCCCCTGGCGGCGGTTCCTCTGTGTCCTCCTCCTTGGGTGATGGCGGTGTGTCCCTGGATGACGCCATCACGGTCGGCATGGAGGCGCTCATGCATGCCATCCGCAAGTTCAAGCCCGAGGCGGGCTACCGGCTGTCGACCTACGCCACGTGGTGGATCAGGTTGCGGGTCAGTCGGCTGGTGCAGGCGCAGGGGGGTGTGATCAGGTGCGTATGTGCGTATATATGTATGTATGTATGTGTGTATGTATGTACGTATGTATGTATGTGTGTATGTATGTACGTATGTATGTATGTATGTATGCATGGATGAATGGATGGATGGGCGGATGGATGGATGCGCGAGGGGAAAGGGCGGAGGGAGGGAGGTGCCGGGAAGGCATCATCCGAGTTTTGGGAGGCGTCACCGGACGGCTTGCCGGCAGGACGTCTTTCTCCGCCTCCGCAGCCTTCTCAGAGCGCTGTGTGCCGTCCTCCGAGTAGTGAAGCATGAAGCAGCCAGCAGGCTGTCTCCCCACCACCTAACCCTGGACGGGGCTTATGCACCCGGCTGGGTGCTGCTGCCCTTTTTACTGTCCGTACATACACATACACATACACATGCCCGCGTAACATAAACCCTCTCACCTCCCTACTCCTTCCCAACACCCATCAATGCTTCCCCACTCCCACCCAGCCCCCAACACCCTCTCCATTCCAGGTTCTCCACATTTGCATGATCCAGTCTTCCCCCCGCCCTGACCCGCTCCCCGCGGCTACCCCTCCCTCCCCCCCC